>NC_056725.1:1734781542-1735056542 GCF_019279795.1 Protopterus annectens | reverse complement strand
AAATGGATTTTTGGAGAAGTGGTCTCAGCAAAGTCATTTTCAGACAAATGTAGCATTCTATGTAAAATCATGGAGAGAGTTATAATGTAATTTACCCAAAATGACTCAGGGGACCCATTTCTGATAGATATGGAGAAGTATGGGGTTATTAGGGGGAGATCTTGCTTTCTTGATTATTGTGGCATCCTATGAAGAGGTAACTGCAGCATCTGATGAAGGGGTAACAGAAGATACTGATTATCTTAGCTTGGATAATGTTTTTGACACTAATTCTCATAAGGGAATAACCAACAAATGAATTGTCAATACAAATGTAGTTCAATAGATAAAATACTGGTTAAACAACAGATGATTGTGTGGCAGTTAGCATAAAATACAAAATGCTGTTCTAGCAGCAGACTCTTGACTGGCAGTTAGACAAAAGGTTAAAGGTATGAGCTGTTAAAGAGCTGCTTCATGTAGTCCAGTGTTTGATTCCCTCAGTTTTCATAATGTGTGACTCAAGTCATTTAACCAGAAAATGCTCTGGATAAATTGGGGATAGGATTCTCAATGGTTTCCTGAGTCACATTCCTAAGGGCTACTTATGAAGAAACAAGAAGTCAAGGAGGAAATTATCTGTATATCCCAATAAGAGGTACTGCTGGCAGCCGACAGGACAAGGGTCATTAACTTTTTTTGGACTTTTCTTCTCAGGCATAAATGCGAGATATACTAATTACTGCCAGTTGTGTAAGAGATGCTGATGTTCTCTGAGACTACCTACAAAAAGTACATACTTGGCATGAGAGTGATCTCTCTTTTAATATAAGTAAGTGCACCATCATAAAACTTGACAAACTGGGCATAAATTATCAGTACAAAATAACTGGTCATATTCTACAAATTGACACATTCATTAAATTCTGTGGACAATGGTAAATGATAATTTAACCTTTGACCTGTCTATTTCTAGACTGGGTGCTTTGATGAACTGCAGTACTGTGATGCTATTAGTATTGTAAATGTGATATTTGACAACTGGCAGAATTTTATAATTAAAATAGTAAGGTGAAAGTGTAGGGAAAATTGGTTCATTTGAGAAAATTCATCTCATTGTCTTAAAGAAGTGAAAGAATAATATTAGCTCTCATTTGTGACTCGAACCCAAGACCTTAAGCATACCATGCTGGTATCACCACTGCTGGACCAACAAGAGCCTTTGGATAGAAAAGTATTGAGTTTTCTTTTAAGAGCTTTATCCTTACAGCTAGGAAACCTACAACATGGTGACTAAGGTCAAATTACAATTATCTTTAGAAGGAAATACAGGTAAGCCATTATCTTCATAGGTGTAGTATGTACCCTAAATATGTATATAAAGAAATAGTGATGGGACAGTTTTTGAGGGGGAGTAAATTGACAGCAAATGATAGAGGCTTTCTAGTAGAAATAGTGCGGTAAGAGAATTTAACGACAGGGAGTACAAACAAGACCTTGTCAGGGATATGAAACAATTATTAGTGAGACATTACTATATATAATACAAGTAGTCGCTAAGCTATGAATATTATAAAAAAAACGATTGACCAAGTTTAATTGCCCTGCTAGAATTGCAGAACTGCATAAGAGAGAACCCAGAGTTCACTTTTAAATGAGGGAAGAACCAAAAACAGGAACCATGCTATAAAGATTTAAATACTAGAATGTGCTCTGTGGAAAGCAAAAAAGAAGGAACATATCTATGCTATAACTGTTCCTGTTATAAATATATTCCAAAGAATACCTTTTTATACATCCTTTAAAAGAGAAAAAATATATATTTTAGTTGTTTTACAACATGTAATACAGACAATATTTTTTCAAGAAGTTTGTGATATTTGTCAAAGCTTCTATGTAGGTAAAAGAAATAGTAAGTTGAAGGAGCAAATTTCTCAATATATATGCTATAAGAAGGAATGTAAACATTAATGCTTTAGCTAAACATGTTAATGAAATAGGCTAGCAAAATAATTTTAGGTTTAGGATTATACAAGTAGTTTTTTTCCCAATATGAGTTCTGGAGACTACTTTAGACACAGAAATTGCAGCATATGAGTGGATTACTAAATTAATGCCAATTTGAAACTAGGACTGAATATGTCAATAAGTATTAAACCAGTGCTGAAAAAAGACACACAAGTTTTAACAGGTATATGTGCATGTTGTTTTAATGTTGTAAAAAGTTTAACAGAAGGAAGCAAGAATTACCTTAGCCCAAACTCACCTTCTGTCTACACTCACATACGCAGCTCCAATACTAACCTACATTAGAAAAAACGATCGAGACAAAATTGAGTCATGCTACAACAAAATTGCAAAAATTGCCAATAACTCCACATTCAGAACCCATCACTGCCAAGTACTAAGACACCTTAAATGGTTTGAATTACCCCAATTACTCACCTACAAACAGGTAACTACTGCATTCAACATCCTCAACAGCCCTGAAAAAACACCTGCCTTGCAACAGCTGCTCACCTACTACTCGCCCCCTCTGCTCTACCAACAAATCTCTTCTCTGTACCACAAGGGCTAATAACACTGCAGGAAAATCTCTCTACTCCCAAATCATAGCCAAGGCCTGGAACAACCTCCCCACTCCTGTTACCTCTACCACAAATGTTACTCAATTCAAAACACTACTTAAATCACACCTACTGGAAACTTGGATCTGCCCATGTATAACTTAACTCACATTCTCCTGTAACTACACTTCTCTAACTATACCAAGCCTATTCTCAACATAGGCTTAGACATTCTTACACCTTATCTACTTTGTACTTGCTTAGTCCATTAACCATTTTTACCTAACTATGACATGGCCATCATGTAAATTCTTGGACGAGATCTTTCAGAGCAATTAATTATTAATCATCTTAACTGTACTGTATTCTGAAAAGTGACTCTGTCATGAAAATGTTACTGCCATCGCGTACTTTTGTAATTTTGTAATTTTATCATAATTTTTGTTTATTGCAACATGTTTTAGGAGCTTTTCTCCCCAGGACTCCACTAAAAATGGATCCAGTCCAGCTGAATTTTTCCCAGTTAACAAATGTAAAATAAATAACTAAAATAATTTATGGTACATTTTATGATATATAAGATTTTTTTGACATAATGGACTTAGTGGCTGTGTACTAAATATGTTCTGATTTCTGGAAGATGTCATGTGAGTACTATTTAAATCATTCTGTGATACTATTGTTTGATACATTGAGAAAAAGCATTTGCCTGAAAGCTTTGCTTGTTGCTTGCATTTGCTAGTAATAAATGTTACTGGTGTTTGGAATTCTAGTTTGTGTGTTTCTTTGGTGACGTTTACTACTGTGCTCCATTAAGACAGCTACTGTTTAGATATTTTGGAACACCACATTACAAACACACACACACACACACACACACACACACACACACACACACACACACACACACACACACACACACACGCACACACACACACACACAACCTCTGGACACATACCCAAGACTTCCATCATACCATGCCAGCATCACTGTCCTGTACTAAAGAGCCTTGGGAGAGAGATGCTCAGGTTTCCCTTAAGAGCTTTATTCTTTGTAGTAAATCTACAGCATTGTGATTAACGTCAAACTGCAAATACACACACAGACACACACATACAAACACACTGGTACAGAGAAATCACCCTTTGTAGGCAGTTTGAATCATAGAACTGAATGGATAATAATAGTTTTCAACAACCTCCCCTGCCCCACCTGCACATACAGGTACAGACACACAGACACACACAGGCACAGATACATGCACAACAGACACACACACACGCACACACACACACACACACACACACACACACACACACACACACACACACACACACACACACACACACACTCACAAACTCACACACGGCACTCTATACACCTCAAATATCTGATTGTGATCAACTGTATGAATAGATATATAAATAATGGCCACAGTAATGTATTTTAGGTCTCTGCTGTCAGATGTATACAGTGCCAGCCAATACAAACCCTCACCACACACACGCAGACATACACACGCAGACACATACTTACTGTCCATCTTCCCATCTAACAGATGATGTAGTAGATTTTACTTTAAAAAATTTTAATAAAAGCAATTTAAAAAATTGTCTCATGCTCAGAGTCCCATCTGCAAGTCACTCCATGTTCATTTACTTTTGAGTCAGGCAGCTGCTGGCACTAGTCAGCTGATGCAACCTGAACCAGTGGGAACAGTTACTCAGTGATTCATCTAGAAGTCCAAGCATCTCCCAGTGCAATGCTGTTTGTTCACACTGAAATGGCAGGTAGTTCTATATTAAAGGTGCAGTAGTCACCTTATCCTTTTTGAGGTATGTGCTTAAATAGCCAAGGTAATTCAGCTAACCTTTTCAAAAGAAATCAGATCTCAGAGTTCTGATTCCCAACATGGGAAAGTCAACTATTAAAAAATAAATGAAAAACAAACAAAGCCTAATTATTTTACTTTGGGAGGGCTGCTGCCCACCTGTCCTGTACCATAAGCTGACCTTGCTTGAGAGAAATCATTTCATGTGTTAACATTTCAGATGTGATGTCACTGCACAATAACATACAGTGTATCTTGTCATCCCTCAAGTGTATCTCACTTTAGAATAATGTTTTGGAAATATGAATGTATGTGTTAATGGCTGGACTGATGGCCATCAATGAGTTTCATCTTTTCCAATTGCCCTGTCTTTTCCTGCATTAATGTTGTCTCATCAATCATTTGTATACTCTACCATAATATGTTATAACTGTATAAGGAGAACATGTCTGACAGCAGTGTGACAAGTGGGGAGGATAGCTTCCTTCATTGTTCTAACTAAACACTTCAGCTTAAGATTTGTAAAGAAGCATGCATCAGAAATTGTTTCCTATTACAGTGCAGTTAAGCAATGTAATATATGGTGGGAGTACAGCTACTTCACCTTCACAGGGAGTTTTTTTATCTGGTTTGTGTTTTTGAGAATTGTTTAAAATAAAAAAATGCATCTCCATGATGGAGGTCATGTTTTCTTTTGTAAATTCTCAGAGATGCATATATAAGAAGAAACATTTTTTGTGGGAGTTCCTATCTTTTAATTTTCAACTTGGTAGTGAGACTTACTTCAGGGATGTGACAAGGTTTTCTCATTCCGGGTACTGGAATTCTGAGAGACTTCCGTATTTGACTTAATGAGAGTTGCTTTCTTTCTGGTTGTATGTGTGTTTATATAATGCGTGCTCTGAATCCATCCTCCATTATTTCATTACAGACTACTCTTATCTTATAAGCATAATGAAAACCTAATGCAGTCACTATCTTTTTACAGCTAGGATGACAAGACTCATTAGGCAACTGGGTTTGATAACTGCATTATTAAGCTCATTCTCAAGGTTCATTCTGTGAATTTTAACCCTATTAGAATAATCAGATACTGCCTCTTCAGAGAGCGCAACCTTATCTAGGTAGACTCATAGGTTTGTGGAGCAGGCCTATGACCCACTGGTCATCAAGAAACTTTACTGCAATAATGCCACAAAGAAATTTACAATGACTTGTGTCTTCCTCAATTATTTTTGAAGGAAGTTAAGAGTTTTACACTGCTTTGTTTTCAGTACCAATTTATTCCACAACCGTGGAAGTCTGTGTAATTTATCAGTTCCACTTGCTGGTACTATTAATGTTGTTTTTTAACATGTAATTGCAGTCATATGTGTTTCCCCCCAGCTGTGCACTTGAGGCAAGTATTTTCAAAGAGAAAAGGAGGTTTCACTGCTCTGAATAGCAGACAAAGTTTCCTCCAAATAATTTGCATAAAACAGAGGAGAAGGACAGTTCATATCCACAGAGTAAGTCAATTCTCAATTCACCACATACAAACATTTTAGTCTAAAGAGATTGAGAAGTACTCCCTGAACCATCAAACCACATAAAACAAATGTTGTGTGTTTTGCAGATGAGCAAGGCCTCCTGCACCCATCTCATATCGGAGACTTCAGTCCCTACACCACATTTACTAAATATGCTAACCCTCATGGTTGTGCAACTATAGGTGAAACACAAACATTCTGCAACTGTGAAAAAAGTAGCTGCAAGAATGGTGATCTCATAATCAGGTCACTAATAAGAAAAGTACAGTTTTGTACCTACCATAAATGTAGATGTTCGAGGATCCACATTGCTGCAGTCCTAACTATTGGGTAGTCCGCTGTCCAGTCGGCCCGAATACCAAAGTATATGGCTGACGTCGGTCAGGGCGCATTAGACTGACGTCAGTACGTCAGGGTACTAATGCGCATGACCGACATCATATCCTCAGTCTTTTCTTGCCCCAGATGTCAGAAGACCCTGAAAAGATAAGGCCAAAAACAAAAACTCCCAAAATACCTGCACCAAAAAATATATATATACAATATATACACAATTAGCAGAATATAACCTCACCTACACAACCACCCCTAAACACAGAGGGGAAGGAGGGAGGGTAAATTGGACTGCAGCAATGTGGATCCTCGAACATCTACATTTATGGTAGGTACAAAACTGTACTATGTTCTTCATTCCACATTGCTGCAGTCCTAACTATTGGGTAGAATCCCAAAGCAGAGGTAAGGGAGGCTGGCAAATCATAAGGAAGCAGGAACTGACAACATGCCTTGCAAAATAGCTGTGGCAAAACCAGCCCTAGACTTAGAGTAGAGAGGAAGGTGATAATGCTTAGAGAAAGTATGCACTGAACTCCAAGTAGCTGCCTCCAAAATATCCTTAGTTGCCACCCCTTAGAAATGCTGTGGAAGTGGCAGTAGCCCTAGTGGAATGAGGCCTAATCCCAGCTGGAATCTCCTTGCCATGATGGGAATAACAAAATGTAATGCAACACCCAATCCACCTAGAAATAGTTTGTTTTGACACAGGCTTGCCCTTTGAAGTCAAAGCAAAAGAAACAAACAACTGCTGAGACTGCCTAAAATCCTTAGTCCTGCTCAAATAATAACGCAATAGCCTGTGTACATCTAAAGTGTGCAAAATCTTTTCCCCTTTATTTTGGGGATCTGCATAAAAGGTAGGCAAATGAATAGTTTGGTTTAAAGCCACACTAGAAACCACCTTAGGCATAAAGGAAGGATTAGTACGTAAAGATACCCTATCCTTATGAAAAATCAAAAAGGCTCCACTGCCATAAGGGCCTGCAACTCAGAAACCCTTCTTGCAGAAGTAATGGCCAACAAAAAGCAGTCTTCCATGACAAGTATTTCAATTCAGCAGTAGCCGAGGCTCAAAAGGTTGTAGAGTAAGTTTCTCCAACACAAAATTGAGATCCCAAGCAGGAGTAGGAGCTCTACGTGGGGTCTTATATTCTTTGCCCCTCTAAGAAATTGCTTGAACAAAGGATGCGAAAACAATGGTGGGTCACAATCATAGTGAGCTGAAATAGCTGCAGCATGAATCTTAATGGAAGAGAAAGACAAACCTTTGTCCAGTAACTCAGTAAGATATTGAAGAGCCACACTCAAATTAGGCTCAGTAATCTCCAAATTGTTTGCTGCACTCCAAAACAAAAATCTCTTCCATTTTTCTGCGTACACTTTCCTTGTACTAGGTCTTCTGGCTTCCATAATCACATTTAAAACTTGTTGAGGAAGCTGAGACCTGCCGTCTTTCAAAACAGAATATGCCAGGCTGTTAGATGTAGAGAGTGAAGCTTGACATTGAGCAGATGACCGTCCCTCTGAGACAACAGGTGTGGAATCAAGGGTAAAGGCCATGGAGGCTTCCTTACCAGACTCCATAGTAATGGGTACCAGTGCTGCCGAGGCCAATCTGGAGCTATTAAAATCATCCTTGGCTTGTCTTGTCTGACCTTTAGAAGCACCTTTGGAAGAAGAGGCAGAGGTGGAAAGGCATACACATGAAGATTTTTCCAACTGAAAGAAAGAGCATCCACTTTCCAAGCTGTGTGATGAAATCCTTTCGTGCAAAACTTTGGCAGCTGGTGGTTTAGTGGAGAAGCGAACAGATCTATGTCTGGAGTTCCCCATGACACTGTCAATTTTGAAATACATGAAGATCCAGTTTCCACTCGTGGGGATCCATGATTTGTCTGCTTAATACATCTGCTAAGGAGTTCTGTGCTCCGGCAGAAACCTTGCCTGAAGAGTTAGTTGCAGACTGAGCGCAGTCTCCCATAAAATCATTGCTTGTCTGCACAATGGGTAAGAATGTGTTCCCCCTTGTTTGTTGATGTACCACATGACAGTTGTGTTGTCTGTTAGAATCAACACCTGCCCTGGAAGAAGTAACTCCTTGAAAGCCATTAATGCAAACTGAACTGCTAACATCTCTTTCATGTTGATATGTAGATGCTGTAGTCTGGCAGGCCACTTGTCTTGTATCCACTTTCCATTTAGATGAGCTCCCAAGCAACATCTGAGGCATCTGTCGTTAGAATCTGACTTGCCTCTGGCCGGGTCACAGAGAGTCCCTTGTTTAGGTGACATTCCTGAGCCCACCACAAAAATTCCTTTTGAATGCAAGGTATTATTTGAATGACAGTGTCCAAATCCTGGCAGTGCTGTGTCCACAGATTTTGAGATACCATTGTAGCTTCCTCATATGCAGTTTGGCATTGGGAAGCACCAGAATACAAGATGCCATGAACCCTAAGGCTTGAAGGACTGTCCTTGCAGTCAGCCCGGACTGAAGAGATAGATGATGGAAGTAACTGGAAAGATTCTTTTGTTTCTCCGGGGTTAAAAGGCCATCTGGGCTGCTGTATTCAGTCTCACACCCAGAAAGCACATGTCTTGAGAGGGTACTAGACTGGACTTTATTTCGTTCACAGAATACCCTAGGCATCTTAGCACTGCTATGACAAATTTCAGATGCTGTAGAAGATCTTCTTTTTCTTGAGCCAGAATCAGGCAGTCGTCCAAGTAAGGATAGATTTGGATTCCTTTTAGCCTGAAGTAAGCTATCACTGGAGCCAGAACCTTTGTGAATACTCTGGGCAGTAGATAAGCCAAAGGGCAATGCAGAGAACTGATAATGAGAATTTCCAGCTCGAAACGCAGATACTTCCTGCAACTTAGTCTGATTGGCACATGAAGGTAAGCTTCCTTGAGATCTAAAGTTACCATCCAGTGATCTTTGCCCAGCAGAGGTAAAAGCTGTTGTAACGTCAACATTTTGAACTTGGGAATGTCCAGATAAGTGTTGAGGATAGATAAATCCAGAATTGGTCTCCACGTGTTCCCCTTCTTTGGTACTAGGAACAGGCGAGAATAAAATCCTAGGCCCCTTTCGGCACAGGAACTGACTGAATGGCCCCTATTTGGAGCAACAGAGAAATTTGCTTGTGAGCCTCTGTCCTTTGAAGAGGAGGAATGTCTGGCATGCCTTTGAAAGGAGGCAAGGTATGGAAATAAAACCTGTAACCGTGGCGAATAATATCCAGAACCCATCTGTCTTGGGTAATTAAATCCCAATTTTCTTTGAAAAGAGACAGCCTTCCTCCCAAAGGTGCTGCCAGGCGAGAATGTACTGGCAGCTGAAAAGGTAGGTCATTGGGTCTGCTTACGAAAGGACTGACCCCTGCCCTCACCAGAAGTCTGAGCAGGGGAACTCCCTGTCCTAGGCCTAAAAGAACCCTGAGCTCTGCCCCTACCACGTCTAGACCTACCCCTAGACTGGGAATCATAAGCAGGATAAGTCCATCCCTTAGTAGGCCAATTTCTACTAAACTGGAGGCTGCACCTGTAAAAATCTTTAACAGTTTGCATAGACTTAGCCTTGTCCTCCATTTTCTTCAAAACTGCTTCCACAGGCGAACCAAACAACACATCAGACTGTAAAGGAGCATCCAAAATCCTTGTCTTAACATGCTCAGCTAAATTCTGATCTCTCAGCCAGGCGTGCCTACGAAGAACAGAACCAGTGGCAGCCACCCTGGAGGAGGCCTGCACAGCATCAAAACCACACTGCAAAGAATGTTTACCAACCTGTTCAGACACATGAACTAAATCCTGCAACTCTTTACACTCAATACCTTCAGCCAGAGCATCCACCTTAGATTTCAACTGTGAAAGAAGATAATTCTGATATTTTAACATGTGAAACTGACAATTCAACGCCCTCATGGCTAAAGTGGAAGAAGTATACACTTTCTTTCCCCATCTATCCAAAGCCCTTGCCTCTTTATCAGGAGGGACAGGATTTTTAACAACTGAGGCCTTCACACCTTTAGGCCCCTGAGAGACAGTTTCTGGGTCTGCCCTAGGACTCTTAAAAGATACTTATGAGCTTCAGGCACCCTATAATACCTATCCGGTTTAACTGGGGCAGGAGGCAAAGAATCAGGATTCAGGAAGCCTCTGCAAACACATCTTCCACCACATTCAAAACAGGAGGTATAGCCAAAGGCCTATGCTGGGGTAAAACAAAATTCCCTAAGCCTTTTCCTGGAATCAGAGAAATCTTGACCTTCCCATTTAAAATGCTCCCTCATGGAATGCAGAGTCTCTGAAAATGAAAAATCCTCAGGAGGAGAAGCAGAAGGAGTAGAATCATCCACATCAGAATCAGAATAAGGAGGGTACTCCTGCAAGTCTTCAGTCAAGACTCAAGCCTCCGAGCATTGCTCAAAACTCTCAAACTCAGGTTCCACCCTAGGCCTCTTATCAGGAAAGGGCATAGAACCCCTAATCATAGTAATCAAATCCTCTGCCATTTTAAGCATATGTTTCTTAGGCAAAGATCCTGAAGTACTAGGAGAAACCCCCACAGAAGCTAAACTTGGCCTGCCCCTCAAAGAAGCCTTGGAAACTGAAGGAGAGGCTCTAACCACCTTAGGAAGAGAGGGAAGAACAGCCACCTGAGAAGCCCCGCAGCCTGGCCTACTTCCTGAGAGGATACATCCTGTAACAGTAAAGTCTCTTCCTGAGACTCCAAAGAGACACCTGGCAAAACCTCCGGCTCCACTGAGCCTTCCAAAGAACCGACGTCTGGGACTGTCGGTTCCTCCACCCTAGGCTTTGCTGCTTTATCTTTGTGTTTTTTAGCCGAAGCCGGCGTCGGAGCATCTGACGGCATTTTATAATTACAACGCTTCCCAAACACTAACCTGGCACAGTCTAACCTTCTCTTAATAGTGCGTTTGTTAAATCTAGCACAAGAGCGGCATCCAACAACGTCGTGCTCAGGCCCTAAACAAGGTATACACAAAGTATGGTAATCCCTATGAGGTATCTGTTTCCCACAAGAAATACAGTTATTCACTTTTTCTGACATCCGGTTAAATACTGAGGCAAGAAAAACCAAAATATTCCCCAATGGGTACTTAGCCAACTTTGATTCGGTCTGAAACTCTGACTTCAGAAACTTTCAGAACGCCAACCTGCACTCGCAAAATTGCTTCTGCATCGGACCATGCGGCAAAAAAGACTGAGGATATGATGTCGGTCATGCGCATTAGTACCCTGACGTACTGACGTCAGTCTAATGCGCCCTGACCGACGTCAGCCATATACTTTGGTATTCGGGCCGACTGGACAGCGGACTACCCAATAGTTAGGACTGCAGCAATGTGGAATGAAGAACATCATAGTAGGGCAATGATAACATCAGGGAAATAGAACAGGGAGAAAACAGTCAACCAGTTACATGTCAACCACTTCTAGGATAAATGGACATTTCTGTTCATCTGTCAGAATGTTTCATTCTATTCAGGTCCTCATTTTTGATACTGTGGATAAGGTAGGTGACAGTGGGACACTGACTTCTCTTTCAGTCTACCTTTTAGTAATACACACTGCTCTGAAAGATTTCTGATGTTGTGCATAAAGATTAAACAATTGCCTATCAGTGTTTCCAGATCACTGACAATATGGTCTGGTTTTTCAACTGTTGTTGGACAGTTTGGCATAAAGGTTTAAGACTACATGCTGCTAGACCTAAAGCCTGCAACAGTCCTGTGCTTTTTTCCCACAGTCCCCATTTGCCTACTGTGTGACTATGACCCAATCACTTGACCAGATTGTGCTCCCAGGTCATGCCTAGAAAGGGACTGTGTGCCTAGTGGGCTTACCCATTAAAATGTTTTTATTTTTGTTACATTCAGTGGTGTAGTTATGGAGGATGGTGTGTTGTAACCAAAGGATACTACACTGAAGATTCAGTATTTTCTCAACTAAATAGTAGTTGGCAGATAGGTATAACAAAATACTAAAACAGAATATTGAAACCACAAAATTTTGCTCCTATCTGCACATTCATTTCACTCAAATTAGGCTTTTCTGTTCTGATCTTAATATTAAAATTTGAAATAAAGTACCACTGACGGAGTTAAAACAACTGCTTGGTGGAGAGCAAACTGGCCTTAAAACCATCAACTACTGTGTCTTATGTCACTGTTGCCATGAGGAACAGTCCACTACAGCCTTTTCATACAGATGAATAACATTCTGCCAAGGATAAATTTATGAAGGAAAGACAACTGATAAACATTTTGATGAGCCAACTCTATTGTCTCCTAACACAGGGATCTCCATTTTGTAGAATATTGCCTTTGACTGCTGGGAAGATTAGCAGTTATGTGAACTAAACAAATGTCAGTGCCTTGTCTTGAAAGATTGTGTACCAGCTATGGTTAATGATGTTAGAGTATCTCTCCTCTGCAGGAGTCATACTGTAATTCAAACCATTGTGCTATACGCTTCTTACTAGGTTATAAAATGTGCCTATCTCTTCTTGAGTTTTAGAAAGTTAAGAACTAACACCCAATAATATTTGGGGCTAGACCACAGGTTTCACAATGCAGGCCACCCTCTTTAATTACTATGGAACAAGTTCTCTCAGCCCTTTCAAAATCTAAGAATACTTCATCTATGGGTCCTGACAACGTACTGGGTTCCCTGATTATCAATGCCAAACATGGCCTATCTAAACACCTCCTTAGCCTCTTTAATCTAAGCCTGTCCACTGGTTACATACCTGAAGCCTGTAAAACAGCCATTGTAATGGCATTACACAAGGGTGGCCCAACCACAGACCCTGGTAACTATAGAGCCATTAGCCTCATATGTAAAGCTATGAAGTACATTGTCTCGGACCTCATTAATCTGGGCATCAAAAATCTCATAACCATGGACCTTCATCGACTCAGGTTTGCCAAAGGAAGTTCCTGCCCCTTTAACCTGATTAGTTTAATCAAAAAAGTAATCGAAGCAGTGGATAGTGTTTATGCAGTGCATACTGCCTATCTAGACCTGGCCAAGGCCTTTGACACTATTGTCTATGCAAGCATTATTGACAGACTTGTAAATATGAATATAAAAACTTATATTATGAGGTAGATAGATAAATGGTTGTCTCACAGAACTCATGTGGTTAGTGTCTCAGTACCACTTCTGAAAGCAAAAAAAAAAAAAAAAGTACCAGTGGTATACTACAGGGCTTAGGTCTGGCCCACTACTATTGGGCATTTATTTCTCAGACCTTCAGGCCAGCACTCCTGGCCTATGATTAATTAAGTTTGCTGACAACAATAAATTGGGTGTTGTTATTCAACCTTCAACTGACTCACAATTCATCTAACGTGGGTTAGACCATGTAAAAATTTGGTACAAGGATAATGGTATCAAATTAAGTGTGAAAATGTAGCATAGTTAATTTTGGAAAACAAAATAATTTCAGTTACCACATAGATGATGCACCCCTCCAGTTGGATACTGTTGCAAGGGATCTAGGCACTCTTGCTGAAGGTTCCTTATCATTTGACCATTGTGCCTCCAGAGTAGTTCTGAAAAAAATTTACCTGGCTCATCTCATTTCCAAAGGCATCTCCACTAGATCCAAAGAAGTCAAAATTCCTCTGTACACATTTCTTACCAGACCCATTATTGAATATAATGTAGCTCTTTGCATGAATTTATATAAATATATTACACAGCTTAAGGGAACACAGAGATCCATAACTAAAAAGTTCAGTGGCCTCAAAAAAGTTATCACCACAGAATGCCAGCCCTTGCTCTGCATACAGTCTCTTACAGATTCCTCCATGGGGATCTCTGTATAGCCTTTTGAGTCATGATAGATCCGCCCCTCTTTGTTCTATTCCATCACAGCACTAATGACACTTGAAATACTTAAAGGAATTAAACCTTCATCAGCAGATAATTAGTTATGTTGTTATACTAGATTCATATTAAAACATATCCCTCAGATCTGGAATAAATTTTCATTACATGTCAAGCACAGTAGAACCCTTGCCACCTTCAAGGTAAACTTAGATAATTGGATGGTCAGCCTCAAATTCTCCCCTGGTCTGTCTTGTTTTGTGTTCCTAGAGGTTAGAGGGAGCATTTGAATAGGGCTTTTTGGCTAGTCTTGCAATAGTCTGCAGATTGATTGCCTAATACATATCTATGAACCTTTTTGGATTTCAAATGTTCAGTATTTACATTCACATGTTAGTTTCAACATCTTAAAGACTGTTTTTGCAGATAAAAAAAGAAACAATGCGATGAATAAACCTGAGAACAGGAAAAAAGCAGTGAGTGGTTGTAGAAAATGGAATTTTTTTAAAACAGAGATATGTTATGTATTCAGGTGACATAAAGGAAGTAGCAGGTGGGGCAGAAGAAGTGTATTTTTTTTAGATTACATGGCTGTGTTAGGTGATAATGAAGAAATAATAAGAAAGGAAAAGAAATGAAATGGTTAACAAAGGATGTAAGTAAAAAGAAAAAAATGATAGGGAAGATTGAAGACTATGGAAAGAACACATGACAATAAGAAGATTTTATAAAAGCTGAACACAATGGTGGGTAGTATTTAAAGAAAAATATAAAAAGATTTTTTGGAAGCAGAGAGAAGGTTAAAAAAAGAAATAAAGTAAAATATGGAAACAATGAAAGATTTTGAGAAAGGAATGGAAAAAGGAAGTGATATAATATGACAAATAGGCTGCAGTGGCGGGTGTATATCTAAACATCGAACACTGAAAAATTCAAATACGAAAAAATTTAACTTGAAAGATCGAAGACTGAAAATATCAAAACAGCGGAACATCAAATTCTTTCCCAGGGAAAGAATTCAGTGGGCTGTTTCCACGGCTTTACTATTTCCTCCACTGTGGTGCGATCTCGGAGTTGGTATATTTAAGTAGGGAGGATGTGGGGGGCACAGTCCACCACATTGGTGGTGAAATAGTTTGTAGTGTTCCTATGTTTCTCATTTTTGTACTGGAAAAGCAATTTTTTCCCAGGGAAAAAAAAATCACTGTTCTCAGTCTTAGAGGTTTTCAGCTTTCGTGGTTTTGGGTTCGATGTAACATTCGAAGTTTTGACAATTCGATGTTATGATATAGACCCTGCAGTGGCCTAATATATAAAGCATTGGCCTCCTAAGCCAGGAATTGTGGGTTCAAATCCCATCTGGTGTTGTATAATTTTGGGGGGGGGGGTAGCTTGGCATAATGATTAAGATCTTAACCTCACAGATAGAAGGTACCACATCTGATTTTGACCTCTGGATATTTGTTAGGCTCGTAATAATTGACAGAGAAATATCCTAGTATTTACATATGAACCTATGAGTAAAATAAAGAAAAAAAAATCAAGACAATTTTGTATAGGCAGAAATATTTTTTTAAGGAATAGAAGGAAGAAGTTTCACCCTTTCTAGGAAAGGAAGTAAAAAGAAAGGAAGTTAAGATGGAATAGTAGAAGAGAATGGGCTAAATGTAAACAAGAAGAAATTATGGAGATAGTAGACACGTCTACAGAAACAATGTATAAGAAGGAAGAAGTTGAAAGGGGAAGATCGATAGTAAAGAGTAGACAGAGCTAAATCTAAGTTAGAAGAGAGTTGAAATGAAAGAATTGGAATATTTAACCCATCTTATTTTGGTTAAGTTATCAGTATTATAAGGGAATGAGTGTAAGGAAAACAGAAGTATTTGTGGTAATAATGAGTGGTTAGAGGAAGGGATAGAAGGAATAGAAGATGAAAAGATATGGGCTGAGGCGATTACATTTATATGGAAAAAGCCTACAAAACATTAAGAATATTAAGAAATATTAAGAACTGGAGGCCAATAATACTGGGGAGCACTGATTATAAAATCTTTATGAAAACAATATGAAAAAGAATGGGGATAATTTTAGAAGACATGACAGGGGAAGGGGTATATGGAGTGAAGGGAAATCAAGTGAATGAAATGTTAGCAATAATAAAAGAAATAATAGATGCTATTATAAGGGGAGTAAAGAAGTAAGGCTGGTTGTATGTGACACAACAAAATAATTTAAGTTTAAATTCAATAAGACATGAGTCAGTCTGGAATATTTTAGGGGATAATGGGTTTGGGAAAAAATAAAAATACTAAAGAAGTGTTTTGAGATATATTGGGTTAAGGTTATGGTGAATAGTTAGGAAAGAAAATAAAACACTGAAAAAGGGGTGAAACAAGGGTATCCAATGAGTAAATGTTTATTAGTGCTAGTCATGAATGTAATATTACCAACATGTATTGGTGAAATGAAAGTA
The DNA here is from genome assembly GCF_019279795.1 of Protopterus annectens. NCBI lineage: Eukaryota > Metazoa > Chordata > Ceratodontiformes > Protopteridae > Protopterus > Protopterus annectens. The sequence goes on along the minus strand of NC_056725.1, from coordinate 1,735,039,960 downwards.
GCAGGATGGGAAATGGAAAAAGGTATAATAATAATGCATCTATATCTTTCATACAATTATGACTTAGTTATAGAAACACAGATACTGCACGGATGAGGGAAACTGTGACAAGGATGGAAAGGGGGTTAAATAAAGTTGGATTAAGGTTAAATAGGTCAAACAGTAAAAGGTTTGGTGAAAAAAAAATAAATGGAATATAGTTTATTATAAATGAAAGAAATATATTAGGAATCTGGTTTGGTGAAAGCAGGAAAATAGAACAACGCAGAAAAATTCTAGGGAAGTTAGTTAGTTGGTGGAACATTTTCTAGTTATCCTTTAGAAAGAAGTTATTTATGTTAGCTATATATATAAATTGCAAAGTTGCAATATTTGGTGAGTGTGTCTGTATATAATGGGAAAATAATTGTTAGACAATTTTTCAGTTTTATTTAGTAATCAAAACTCAGTCTGGTTAGGTGGGGAACTGTATATGTTAAGAAAGTAGAAGGAGGATTACATTTAAAAACCTAGCTGTATATTTGGTATCTATGCACCTTTCTGGGTATTGAACATATGACAGAGAAGGAAGGTATCTCGATGGCAAAACTACTGCATGTCAGATATGGAGAAATGGAAGAACAACAAAGGGAAAGACAAGAAGTAAAAAGGAGGAGATGATGGAAAAAGGTATATGGTTATAAGATGAAGTTATAAATTGAATAAATTAAAAAAATATAGAAAGAAAATGGATAACATGATTATGAATATATTATTTAATACAAATATTTAATAGAAACAGAAAGATAATAAGGATGGGATTCAAAAAGCAATAAAAATTGAAGGGAAAGATTTGATCATTTTATGAGGCTGGAGATTTCTTTTGAAGATTATTATTAGATTAGCTACCTGTAAAAACTAATATGAAATGTAGAGAAGCTGAGGAGAAAAAAATGTAAAGCTTGTAATGAAAAAGAGAAAACAAAACATTATTATTTGTATTGTAAAAAGAATGAAGCCTTTGAAATTTTTTTCAAAATGAGTATAAGTAGGAAGGTTTTTGAAATATAAACATGAATATAATTTTGTATGGGAAATATAAAAAAACAAAAAAAGTGAATTTGGCAGGTGGGATAGGATATTGAAGGTAAGAGTATGGATGCTGTGGGAAAGAAGATGTGATTCCTTGCTGTATAATAAAAATAGAAATGGTAAAGATATGTTAGTTGAAATAAAAATTGGTTGTGGAGAAAATGATGGGGGAATAGAATGAAATATGCTAAAGTTTATGTAAATGAAGATGCAAAATATTGAAAATATTGTAAATATTGTAACTACTGTAAATGTAAATGTTTATAAATATTGTAGAAATATAAATAGAATTAAAGGGTTGTGATGTAGTAAGATATATATATATAGGTTTACTATCACTTGATAGAACTACAGTTGACTGAAAATCAAATGATAGAAACAATTTCACTGAAACACAATTTGACTTAAAACTCACTTGACTGAAAACCAATTTGAGTGAAAAAACAATTGATTGAAACCTCATTGCTCTGAATCACAAATCATAGAAAAGTGTAAAAGTGTAGGTCGTATGTGATGGTGCCATTTTTTACTATATGATTCATTACGGAAGTTGAGTCTAGATTATATGTGGGTTGTCAGTGTCCCTGTCATATCGCTCCTTCAGATTTATAGATATCTGTGTTTGTGCATCAACACTGTTTTATTGTATATGGTATTTTTTCTTTTCTCCATGGTTATGCAGACATGGAGTTAGTATATATAATTAAGGGGGTTGAAGCTCCCCCCACATAAGGGGTGCATATATATAAATAAAGCAACCTCCTACTCTTTTTGACAGGTGCCATGGGATTTTTCACAGCCACCTGAGCTACCATCAACTCAAGAAGATGGGTATAACATTTCATCCAAAAGATGGCACACTCAGGACTGCAGCACACCCCAATGTTGCATTGTAGTGTCAGTAATCTATGTACATAGTTGCTTTCTCTCTTTTGTCCAGAACTACTTTACAAAAATCGTTAAGTTAATTCCAACTATGCTACTTAATGTGTATTTCAATACAATTTTTCTTTATCAAACCTGCTTTTATCTTGTTTACTCTACTTCAGATTATACATGCAGTGCATTATTGCCTATTTAATAAGGATCTCTCTTTTGCAATGTAGTTTTTTTATATTATTTAATATTGCTATGTTATGCATTCCTATGCTATGTGCACTATCTTACATAAGGACTTGTGATGTGAAATGTTTTGTCTTCTCTTTTTAATTTACTCATAACATCTGCCTTGTGCCAAGTTGTAGCTAACGGTGGCCCAAGTTCCAGTCCACCTCCTCGATTATAAAATGTAATAAAGTAAATAAAATGTCTCACATGGCCCACACAGCCGCTTTTGGCTGTTATCTCAGAATGATGTCATGCAACATCCACTCTGTCAGGTGCAGAAAGGGTAGATGTGGCCTGGCCAGCTCATAGACAGAGATGGTAAGTATATCTGCAACAGCTGGTGAAATACAAGGCATACAGTTGCATCTATGACCAGGAGCTTTTTCACCCTGAAACATGGACAGACCTATGGTTTTGTATCATCATCCCCATGCACACTCACAACCTGCTCCCACCATGAGACACTATGCAGTGTCACACCTACATGACTGTCAGATGCACTAGCTTTACTAGAGGAACTTGACTTGGAGGACTTCTAGTCAGTGAGCTGATTCTGCACTGCAATGCTTCAAACAGAATTATAAGGGAAAACGCCCTATGGGACACCACATGGAACACCATAATGAATAACCTGTAGCAACCTTTGGCACTTCATAAAGCACACGCCATGAATTCCCTGTGCAACAGTCTGTGGAGGCCTCCAGCACTGACAGTGGTGTGTAATTATCCAAACCTCTGCGCGTGTGTGTGTGTGTGTGTGTGTGTCTGTGCGCGTATGCATGTCAGTTCTGCTTCTGTCTGTATATATGTACCCTGTCAGGGTGTGGTGTGATACCAGTCACCAGTGCAAAAGATGAAGGTTAGCCCACATTACAGTTTCCTATTTGGGTTTCTGTGTGGTGACTTTTGAAGCACAGTGTGAGTCAGTGATGCACCATGTTGCTTAGCATGCAGAGGCTCCTAGTAGGTATCTGCACTACTGTGTAAATCACTTTGTTATTGTGGTGCTGCACTCATGCGCAGTTATTATCCATAGATCTGGGTAGTAACAGGAGTATATACATTTAAATATAGAGCATTTACCAACAGGAAATATGTGTCATGTTGTGCACCTCTTTCTAGATGGCAGTCACAGTACAGATCTTACAGAAAAGGGCATATATCTAGGTTGTCAAAATATTTATTGAGCATATTTACAGGCATTTCCAAAGGTACATTGTGTCAGAAGTAAAAAAAGTGTATTTGTTTTGTCATCTATCATTGTGCACCATACAAATATAATCCACAGTTTGACAATAGTTCATTATTGTTAATGCAATATCACCATTAAGTTTTACACTTGCATAATATGTAAGAAGCTCATAGATTATTTTTAAAGGAAAACTGAAAGTTGTGGTTTCAGAAAACAGATTTGTTCCTCATTGTGAACAAAATAGCTTGGAATCTTGAATAGATACAGTCCATCATGTTTCTGCATCTATTGTAGCAGGGAAACAACTATTTTGTTAAACAAGAAAGATATGTATTGAATTATCACTTCTGACAATACATCTATATAAATACAAACAAACCATATTGACATATTTTCAGTTGCAAACATTATCCATTACATATAATCTTCTATACAGTTATTGTCAGTTAAACATTACATAGCTTATTCAATTTCTGCCTTCCCTCAAACGTAACTCCCTTGCCCAAAACCCTCCCTGCATGCATTTCCACCCTTCCCCATGCAATTTGTTCCCACCTCCTTCCAAAGTTCCCACCTCCAGTTTCCCCATCTGTGCCACCATATTCACTATTTCCAGTATTGCTGGTCTAGACTTTGACCTCCATCCTCCAGCAACTGATTCCTGGCTGCCACCAGAACCAAACTCAGCAAGACCCCACCATGTCCAAGCAATTCTGATTCTGCATCACAGCTCAAAATAATTTTTTTTTTGCCACAGCAATCTACTCACCCAGCATCTTTGACAGAATAGTTTGTAGGGAACCTTCAAAGTCTACCAACCCATCACACTCCCAAAAAACATGTTCCCAATCACCCCCTTCTCCATCACACATCCAACATATGCAATTTACCTGAAGAAAAATTCCTCAGAGTCTGCCTGGGGCATAAAAATATCCGAGCAAACACATCCAAGTAAAGATCCCAAATCTTCCAGAATCTTCAGCCCACTAGGAACCACACATATATCCTCCCACTGCATCCCTTTTCCTCACTGTAGTGTGATCTCACAGTTAGTATATATAATCTGCAGGGAGTGTGGGGGTGCATGGTGGCTTGCCCACTTGCAGAAACATAAAAAAGGTATATATATATTTTTTTGATGTTCGAGTTTTTGGAAACTCGATCATATGATATACATATACTTATTTGTATTTACACACACACACACACACACACACACACACATATATATATATATATATATATACATACATACACACACAAACTCCAAGATCGAGAAAACTAAGAAGAAGGTACAAGTGAGGAAAATACAACAATGAAGAACTCAGACTGCAAAGTGGAAGAACTGAGAAAAATTACAACTAAGAACTTCTTTGATCCTGGAGAAGGATAAGACCAAACTGATAGTATTTTGAATGCTTTCGTTCTTTATTGTACAGAACTTCATCAGAAAATAAATAAAACATTTGCCAGTAGAATAAATATTGAAAAAAACTGCAGAATTCATTAACAAATGCCATTGTTACGTAAACAATACTGTTTGAACAGGACTTTTACAGTAAGCAATGAGGAGCACAATATGAAGAAGTGTGTTTAACGTAATTAGCTGCACCACCGTAATGCGCATTTAATACTGATACTTTCATTAATTCCTGCTTAAGTGTCCGCTCCTAAAGGGAGTTGCTATTTGTTCTTTAACTTTCAGCAAGGTATCCATGTCCCCTAAAAAAGAGTCAATCTGTTTGTGTACAAAGAGAATGAGTGACTGGAAGCATGTGCAGTAGGAGCTGTGCTTAGCTAAAGCATTGGTAAGGTTGTGGTTGCGAACAGCTGCAAGTGCTCCTTGATGCGGTTGGACAACTTGGTAATGGATTGCCAGTATAAAAGACTGACAAGTTTTACAAATACTAGCATAGACTACATATGCGCTATTGCAGATGAAAGATTTTATGAGAATGACTGTGTAATTGCAATGTTGAAAGGTGTAGTGAGTAGTGGTGAGAATATGTCTGCAGGCAAGTGTTGCAAGGGGACATGCCTATGGAGTTGCCTGAGATGGGTAGGGGTAGTGTGGGAAGGGTGGGAAGGTCTGGCTGTTCAAAAAGATGTTTTAAGGTTCGGTTCTTTTTGAAACAGAACAACGGATAGCTGCCCAGTATTGGCTAAAGTTCCCTCCTGCGATTCATAACCTTCCAATTATTGGAGATGATGTGCCAGATTTGGAACATATTTCTACTGATGGGAATGGGGGAAGCTGGAGGTGAGAGCTGCTGCGCGGACTGGTTTACATTTGTAAATGAAGCCTGAGGCAAGTATCAATCTGAACTTGGTGGTGCAGGCAGCTAAGACTTCCTGGTGGATTCGATCCAACAGAGTGGCAGGGTAGTTTCAGGTGAGGAAGAGCTGTTTGAGAAAACAGGTTTCTTTCAAAAAATAGAGTCTTGATTAATGATTCTGGAGAGGTGTATAAATTGGCCTCTAACTATGTTCGTTTTCATGAACAGAGGGTGTTGGCTGGAGTAATGCAGAAAATTGTTCCTGTAAGTACTTTTCTAAAGATGTTGGAGGAAAAGCCAAGCTGGACTGGTAGAAGGGAGATTTCGGTGTCAAGAAAGTGGATAGTAGTGCCTATTCCTAACACTGTGAAGGAGAAAAAGCTGATGTTTTCTGAAAGTTGTTTAATGAACTTATGGAGTTCATGGAGGGACTCTTGTCACATGAAAAACATGTTGTCTATATAACGACAAAAAAAGTCTAGTGTATTTGAAACCTGGGATGTGGATAGGAGTCTGTGATTCCTAGCTGCTCAGGAATATATTAGCATAAGCTGGAGCTGTCTTAGACCCCATAGTGACCCCAAGTTGCTGGTGATATAATTTGCCATTCACTTTCAGGTGGAACCCCTGGGACAAATTTGTGGTTTCCCATCCACTCATTAAGGTTGCACTTGAAGAGGGCACTCTGCTTGATGTGTATGGGAAGTCTGTTCCAGAGACTGGGCAGCCTCTGGGAGACAAACCTGTCTCTCCAGCAAGTTTTGTTGATGTCACATATTAGATTTAGGCCTTTTGAGCAGGCAATATGCGAGGAGATAGACTTACGGATATGAAGCATCTCTAGTAGGGCAGGATCTGAAATTGCCTTGTAGGTGAGACACAGATCACCTCTGAGCAATTTGTATGATACCGAGTAGAGTGATAGTGATTACGCATGTCCACATAGGACAGGTGTTGGATGCCATGTATTCTCTTTTCAAGGTATTTCTGTGGCCTTTCCAGTTGGTGTAGGTGTTTGGAGAGATACATACCAAATGTGGTGTTATACTCAATTATTGGCCTAATGAGGGAGGAGTACAGAGAGGTAATAACCTCTTTTTTTCTGGATGCAATCCCTTTACTTATGAAATAAACTTAGTAAAAGGTTTTCTGACCACTGCTGCTACATGATGGTCAAATGTGAGATTGTTGTCAACCTGAGTACCCAGATCTCTCACCACAGGTTGTGTACTTAGGGAGTTGCCATTGATGTATTAATCAGTAGGGGCCATGTTTTTACAGAATGGTATGATAATACATTTTTTGCATTTAACTTAAGGCTATGACTTTGGCACCAGTCATTTGTTGCTGTGAGATTCTCTTGCAGTATGTTAACATAATTTGGGGAGTGAATGACAGCACCCAACTTACAGTCATCTGCAAATTTGATCAGCCACAGGCCTTTTGTCTTTGCCTGGACCTCTGAGAAGTAAATGCCAAACAGTAGGGGTCCCAGGACAGATCCCTGGGGAACACCACTAGTGACAGGTCTGCTTTCAGAAGTGGAGGCACCTGTTTTGACCTTGGTCCTGTCGGTGAGCCAGTTGGCCATCCACCTGATGAGACAGGGAATTATGCCAAGTTGTGTTAGCTTTTCAATGTTGACTGAGTAGGGGATTGTGTCAAAGGCCTTGGCCCAAGTCAAAGTAAGCTGTATGTACTGATTTTCCTTCATCCAGGTCCTTGGTGACAGTCTCAAAGAAGTCAACCAGGTTCAACAGGCAAGATCTGCCCTTGATGAATCCGAACTGGGTGGCGTCAAGTGCTTGGAGATTGCCTATGTCCTTGTTTATGAGATCCATAATAATACACTCTGTGGCTTTGCAGATCAGACTTGTCAAGCTAATGGGGTGATAGTTTCCAGGGTCTGTAGTGGCACAACCTTTGTGCAAAGGGATGACAATGGCAGTTGTCCACTCTGCTGGAATGATGCCTGTACTTAGGCTGTGGTTGAATAGGGTGCTCAATGGTGAAGCTAGTTCTTGCTGGAGGAGATAGTTCTTGCTGGAAACTCCTGTTAGCTTCAACAGAACTAAGCAATTACATTTTATCAAATTAGAAATCTAAGGCAATAGCTACATTTCCTTAATAAAACTGCTGAAAGTATTGTTTAGAATTGTTAGCATCTTTTAATATAAACAACGTTACACCAACTGAACTAGAGAAGAGTGATGAAAAATGTGATTATATTTCTTTATATTGTTTTCTAGTTTCCTTTTCATTGTTTTAATTCATTTGGGGATGTGTGGGTTATTATTTATTTTTCTTTTTTAATTTTGTGCAATGTTTTGTATCTTTCCTGATTATTTAGTCTTATATTTATATGTTTATAAAGATATATGTTGACTGTGTATTTTTGTAGAGCAAAAAAGACATTAAAAGGATTGTATAGTTACTGGTGATGTGATACTACTGGCCTTATTATAAGTGACAAAGATGACAGGGAGCTCAAAACCAGAATCTTGTAGTAGTAGTCATAGTAGGCATGATTACATGAGAATGGTTAAAAATGCATTGGGATTCATTAACACCTACACTAAGTACACACCATTCTGAGTGAACAGACAACATACCTTCTTCCTCCTAATTTCAGTTTTGCTGCTGATTATCTTGCAGCCTGAATTATCAAGGGGGATTCATAACGGTTAACACTAACTGTAGACTATATGTACACTTAGTGTTATTTTTCCTGAGTGACTAGAAATGACAGAAAATGCAGTAGGGATGTTCTTGAATACAGATCGTGTACACTTAGTGTAGGCATTCTGCTACCCAAAGATGGTCTGAATGGGCAATAGGTGCAGTATCCTAATGGCAAAGGAGTGTTATCAGATGAACGAAATGAAGTTCCTTAACTACACATACGCAGCTATGCTTGAGTGCCAGAAAATTCTCCAAATAAATTTTCTGTTCAGCGTTAACGGTAAAAGAGATGAGCATGAAGTAATGCAAATAACTCATGATATAGTTGTACAAAGAGAGATTTTCCACATAGAAAGTGGACTATCCAAATGAATAAAAAAAATGCCAAGTCTACTGTGCTAAAATTAGCCAACATCTCACCGCTGAGATAGGGTGCTTCATCTCCCACACCCCCCTTACTTAACTATACTAAATCCGTGACTGCACAATGGTGGGGAAAAGATAAACATTCTCCAAAAGTGAAAGTACTAGTTGGCCAAACTGCAATCTCACCACAAAGTTGCATAATAGAAACTATTGCTGGGGAAGGTAATTTTAACTAAAGAGGATTAGAGAGGTAATAGCTGACAAGGTAGTTGTTGGCTACTTGTAGGATAATCTCTATGAAATAGCATATTGTATTATTAGAAAAAAGGATGATATAATATACTAGGGTATATCTTGTAAGTTTACTCGCAGTAAATGTATGTCATGTGGTACAGTTCTTTCTGGAGGGCAGTCATAGTAAAATAAACATATGGTGGCTGTTGACGTATCTAAGTTGTCCGAGCCATTGCTGATCATCTTGATATTAAAAGTGTTAGTCTCTAACAATTGCTGCAGTTCTGCCCTTGTTGAATAGGTACTGAGCTATGTGTTCATTATAGTGGACTCCATCTCTGCTATCATCCCCACTGTGACTCTCATCTCCTGAGAAAGGTAGTGGTTATCCTGGTGGTTGTGCACATTCTGCTGTTTGTCCACAGCCTAGAAAGTCTGCTTTCTGACAATCATGTTGTACAGCATGGAATGCACACTAAAAATCGTACTTACCTCATCAGGTAAGAATTACAGTGGCACTCCTGCGGTGTCAGGGCATCTTAAACAGGCTTTCAACACTCCAGATATACAGCGCAGCACTGCCTGGTTGTGAATATAGAGGATTATGACTGGGTCGTCGATCATAATTCACTTATTATATGTTGGAGACATGCATGCCAAGAAATTCACCTCCAGAATGAGAGTGGTTTGGAAAAAAACTCTAGTGTGTCTCATGCTGGTTGATAGAAAGTTCTTTTGGTTAAGATGGTTACTGCACCACCTATGTTGGTGTCTACTGGCACAAAAAAAAGTGCAGCCCTTGAGATGGCATATGTAGTTGACATATGTAGTTGGCACATGCCACAGATGTGGAAGAGATCACAGACAGCCCAGTACTAATCCACAAATGCTGATGTGTCAGATTGTGATAAGTCAGATGCAGTCACCATTTCAGATTTTGCCATAATGCTGTTCTGTGTTGTGCAAGTTCATGAATTACTTGCAGCATACATATGTGGTTAAAATGAATGAGCTCTGGTGCAACATGTAAAATTTCTCTTCTGCAAACTATGTCTCCATTTGGCATTCTAATTTATACTTGCGCATTAACCAAAGCAGCCTGTTTCACAGTGTTTCACAATAAACACATCTGTGTTTAGTTACTCATTTGCATGCTTTACCTTTTGCTTTGCATTAGCTACATATTGTGTGACCCCCACTCTCCTCCTGCAGTGTGCAGACCTTACCAATGAATCTCCAACAATTTGCACACATCCACAGACTATGTAAATGTACCTCCAGTACTGCAAAGTTTAAATTCTACACTGTGCTTTTATTCAGAAAATAAGTAATGTTCCTACACTTAACGCCAGTGCATGGTAAAGGCACTGTAAGATTGATTGCATTATTCAGATATGTTAATAAACACCTAGCTAGACTGACAGATAGACAGATATATAGACAGAGATATTTGTAACAGAACTGATATTGGATCTTGCATGATGCACAAAACATGAATGGCACTGCAATCCTTTTCTTATGGTATCTTGTTAAAGACAGCTGATAGGATGCGTGCCTGTAGCTACTAGTGTGGTGCCCTTACAAGGAAAAAAGAAAGTCCAACGCTGCCTTAGCTAAAGCAATGGAGATGCTATTAGCTCAGTCTCTTATCCAGAAATGCTGGCAACATTTCAATATGTGTATCACAGATTTTAGCTTAAATTTATGTGCTTATGTAGCAGATTTCTGGTTTTCACCACATTTTACACAAGTTTTTGAATTAAATAAGAACCATTCCTGACTTGGAATAAATCCCAGTCTAGCTAGGAAGGATCAGGATATTTCCTGGCCTGCCAAACCCTACACTTTACTGAAACAGCATTTTTTGTTTTAGTAAATAGAGAAATCAGGGTTATAAGATGGTTCTGGGTGCTGGAAGAAATAAAGAAACCTCATGCTCTAATTGTGCAGTGTGGCTCTTCTGGCCAGGCGCATTCTTTAAGGCTGGAACTGATAACTGCTCTGGTTTTTATGTGGTTTCTAATAATGAGCCGTCTGCCAAGTCTGCTATGAAAACAGTAATATGTTATTATCTTCACATGAATTTAGTACACTTCTTAAATAATAAAACATATGTAGATAAAACTTACTTGCTAAGTGGAAGGTTTATATGCAATTATAGTTTCACAAAACAGTACATTTTTATGTTTCCTTGCAATCTGTAGTTTTTGCAGAGGGATTTATTCCGTTCCTTAAAATCCATAGTCTTAAATTAGATTATCATCCAGTTTTTAAATCCTTTTATGTTACCACTGCTTCAACTTGTATTATAAATGGGACAAGTAACATGATGGTTGTCGTTTTGTTTCAGAACTTCTACATTTATGGTCAGAAGTTCCAAGAAAAATAGGAGAAAGGCAAATGTTTGATTTTTTTGTTTTGGGGGGGGGGGACATTTGCCTGGTGACCTCTGAAGTGATTGTAGTAAGTAAAGTGGGTGTTAAGGGTACAACTACACACATCAGAGGCACAGGGGACTTATCTCTTGTGTAAAACACGTGTTTTAAGCAAATGTTCATTTATAATAGTTTGATTACAAGTCTATACATTCACAGCCAGATATCTGAGATTTATTGGGTGACCAAGGTGACAATGACAACATTTAATACACATTAAGTGATCGCCCCTCAGGATTTACAAAGTAGTTTTATAAAAATAATAACTTTCTGGAAACTTTGCTTTCAATACTGGATAAATCACTGGGTGCATCTTCATACACCATGGATGTCAGTTTACTTCAAAGATAGAAAACATTGTAGAAATCTATTTATTTCTCTGTAGCATTCTTTAGTCTACATTTTAGAGAAGAGGAGCATAGATAAAATACAGCTGCATCATCACTACCTACCAAAAGTTCCTACTTTAAGCAGTGCATTGATATGGAGGGGCAGTCATAAAGTGCGGTACTACAAGCAGTGCCAGGAGAAAGCCAGTATTACTGTCATGTATAACAGTAGATGTACAGTGCATTCACCTTATTTTATAGGACAGAAAAAAATCATGAGAAACAGGTTTGTTACTCAATGTTGTTTACCTTCTCCTTTGAATAATCCAGGTCTTCCAACCCATGGCAGTTACATATCAAGTTGTCTTTAATTTATTTTTTTTTTTTTTTGAGTTTTGGAACAAAATGTGCGTCACTGGAACTGCATTTAGCACACTATAGGTGGGAGTGGGTGATACTCTAGATGTCCTGCAAGTCTCCCTCCCAAGACACATGACTGACATGACTCTGAATGTGGGATGGATCCATGTTTTACAAATACGCTCCACGTGGTATAAACATTCTCCACTTCTTCAAGAAAGGAAAGCAGAGAGTAAAGAGCAGAAGAGGAAAGGAGAAGACAGGAAAGTTAGACATTGCTGGATCAGTTTCACCCCTCCTTCTACCAGATGGGAGAATGTTGACGCCTAATCAAATGCAGGCCAATTGCAATGCAGGCTAACGCCCTCTAGGCATCTAACTTGATATTGTAGCTGACAATAGCAGTACCATATGATCTTTGTACCTCCAGATATTACTGTGTATAATGACAGTTTTGTTAATAGAAGTACCAATGTTCCAGATCTCTGTATAATTTGACAGGTGTCATGATTGTTTTTAACTGTGAAAAAAATGTCAGTCTTATGCATAAAAGGTTTGCTACAAGGGATAAGCATGCAAGGTAAAGGTTATGTATATCCGCGGAGTACGCTGTGAAGGTCATTTCAACAGGTCAGGTTTTCATAGACGAAATGAGTAGCAGCCATTGTAATACCTTGTAAAGAAAACACATGCATTCCTGTATGCAGTAAATGAACTATAGCTTCAGTGACTGCACCATCCAAGCAATGAGGCAAAGCCATTGAAAGTAAAATATTTAGGCAAGGACATTTGCAAGAGTTTTTAGAAATCCCAAGACATAACAATCCCTGATTCAGTGATATGCCTTTCTTGCCTTTGTAGCTGTCCTAAGTAGAATGCATGTCTTTAGCAGATATGCTATGATAATTGTGTTGCACAGATGTCTCTTAGGGACATAAATGGACTAAGCATCACCTCTGAACTAAAAGGAAGGGAGGAGAAAGCGGTAGAAACAGCAGCAGTCTTCTAAAGTGTCTCCTCTGTCCCCCGGTCATTTTTTTCTTCCTTGAGTATCCTGTCAGGACAAATAGCCTTTTTCTCTAATTGTAGTTATTACATGTACAGACAGGCATGTTGTTGAGTATCATTATAGCAGGTGTTCTGTGATATCAGTCTTCATTTCTAAATACAGACCAGTGCAGAGTCCATACTGATGTAATGTATATACTATAGCATACAACCAGATTCAAGCACATTACTGATCCATGCAGCCTCTCTTTATACTATTGCCTTCTAGGGATTGTAGCCAAGCTATCTACTTCTGTACTAGAGAACAATAAAATGCTAATGAGGATGTCCTAAATATCTATCACACCATGCCAGTACTAGGAGATTACCTTCTCAGCTAACTGCACTTCCTACTCATGGAAAAGACTGAATTCAGCCCTACAAATATTATCAAGTGAAGTGCATCTAATTAGGAATAGGATACATATGAGCAACTGGTGCAGGGGATTAAGGATTAGCCACGTAAATGCAACAAGTGCATTGCCTTAAGCATTTAAACACACAGCTTTTGCTTTCTTAAATAGATGGGACAATGTGAGCTATTATAGAATATGGCTTAACTCCAAAAGTGTCAATGTCCTGAAAGCTATAATTCAGACATCATGAGATAAGACAAGACTGAACTTTGTGAAAAAATGAGGTTTGGCTGCATTATACTGATGAAAAAGGCTGCCAGGTCAGAAATTACATGACATGGCAGTTATCAAAAAAGCTTTGTATGCACTCTTACAGAAACAAATATAAAAAAGTTAGAAGATGCCTACAAATGACTGTAACTGCGCTCCCTAAGAGGAAAGATCAAGTTAAACTTTGTTATAGCATCCAGAACACCTTCCAATGTTCTAGCTCCACAGAAGTTTACTTTAGACTAGAATGCCCTTAACTGCAAAGTTGACCAGGCTTTGTGCAACAGTTATTAATACATTGAAACAAAAACAGACACCAATGGAGGTGAAATGAAGAATTCAAATACTTGTAATGGAAATGACAGCTGTATTTATTCAGTACATAAATGCACACATCACACGGTGTTTTCATCCACCGGACTTCATCAGATGTATCAAACTTTATCCAAGCTGTAACAAACCTATTTATACCCCTTCCCCCTGTAATTAATTAACCAATTAGTGGTTAAATCAAACAATTAATGTAATGTTACAAGCATTAACCCTTCTGTACACATTAGCAAGTACTTACTCTAACTTAAAAATATACTGTTAATACATAAGTATATGAAATCTTTCTACTAAAACTTATTGGCAGTCATGCAAAATTTACTGGTATGCATAAAATTAATGCAAAAAGCTCATATATTGGAATAAATACATTTAAAATACCCATATATAGTCCTAAGAGTTTTAATAAAAAACAATAAAATATATATGTTAAAAAATGCATGTATCCTGCAGGAAAACTTGCAGAGGAATGTATTTGTTCACATGCGTGTCCTTAAAATTAATTTAACAAAATATTAATGTTTAGCATGTTATAATATGAACAAGTGAAAAAATACTTTTAATCTAATTCATACAATAAATCCTACAACTTAGCTGCCCTCATCCTTAAGATGGGGGCAATGGAAATGTGTTCATTAAGACCTGGGAGTCTATTGGCTTCAAGCAATGACTGCCAATATAGTTCCCTTACTTCTATCCTATTCTCCCAAGGTCCCCCCCAGTGTCCTGATTTCTATTACAAAAAAAAAAAAAAAAAAAAAACATTTTGCTCCGACACATGTCATGGTGTGTTTATATATTGCATTATTGCCATCATTTATTCTAATGGTGTTCAAATGTTCATATATTCTTCTTTTCAGTTTGCGTGTGGTTTTTCCAATATAAAATGCACCACATGTTTTACATAGAGCTAGGTATATCAAACCTTTACTATTGCAATTGGAGAAGCTACCAATCCTAATGGTATACTGCCTATCTGGAATATATAAAAAATCTTGTCTCAAAATATATGCCCATTGGGCACATGTTCCACATTTATAAGTCCCTACCTTTTTTCCACTTGGCCCTTTGTAGTTCTTCTCCAACAATTCCTTAAGTTTTTTTACCTTTTTTATATGTAAATTACAATGGGTTTTTAAATAAATTCTCCAATTCTGAGTAACAACTAAACCTTTCCCAGTGTTGTGTAATAATATTTTGAATCATGGGGGTCTTTTGATTATAGTACAAAACATAATTCCCCCCAAAAGTATTCTTGATCTTACACTCCTCCTGCACCTCAACTTTTTCACATCTCAAAATTGGGGCAAATCTAGAGGTTCTAGTATTTTTAACCTCTACCATCACTTCCTCCACCATTGGTGCAGTATATTTCCTGGCTAAAAACATGTCCCTCAACTTCAAACTTTCCTGTTCAAAGTCCACATCTCTAGATGTCATCCTGCTACTATGGATGAATTGCCCTTTAACAATGCTTCTTTTCTGTTTGTATGGGTGTGAACTACTATAGTATAGATAGGAGTTGGAGAAGGTATTCTTCCTGTATACTCTTGAGGTATATTGTTGTAAATGTTTATCCTTCTTAATGGAAACATCCAGGAAATTCATCTCTTTCTCTAGAAATATGATGGGTAAATTTAAAAAATTCAGTAGTCATATCTAAATATTGTATAAAATCCATGAACTTGGCCTCCCCTCCCTTCCAAAAGATACATATATCATCTAGATAATGTTTGTAGTATACCCAGTACTGTGCATATTCCAATTCAAGCACAAATTTCTCCTCCCACATCATAAGTACTATATTTGCATATGTAGGGGCACAACATGCCCCCATAGCAACCCCTTTTATCTGCTTGAAAATTTCAACTTAAAAAAAAAAAAGTTTTGCTGCAAGACCAAATCCATTAACTCAGTATGTACCAAAAATTGTTATGGTCCAAATTTCCATACTTATTAATGGCCTCCTGAAACCATTCAAAACCTGTTGAATAAGGAATCACATTGAATAGGTCCTGTATATCCAATGTAGCAAATATAATGGAATCACAATAAATATCATCCTTAATACTTCTTAAAAAGTCCCAGGAATCTTTCAAGATTCCGTTAAAGGAAACCCATATGTTCTTTAATTTGATGTCCAAAAATTTGGCCAAAGGGTAGGTTTTGAAATCATTTGCAGCTACTATTGGTCTCATTGGGGGTCCTCCACATTCTTGTGCACTTTGGGTATCCCAAATATGGCAGGGATTCTGGGTTTTTCCACACTGAGGTATTTATAGGTGTCATGGTTAATTAGATTGTCATCCAACAATTCTTTTAAAGCAACATCTATTTTACAGTAAGCTACATTGATTTCATTCCTTGATACCCTAATGTATCTAGTAGTATAATTTAGCATATTCATCATGTTACTGGAATAAAGAATACTGTCCATCAATACTACCCCACCCCCCTTGTCAGGTTGCATCACCCTAATAAAACAATTTTCCTGTAATGATTTAAGAAGTTCCATCTCTTCCTTCATGAGATTTGGTTTACCTTTCCATTTTTCCTTAAATTTTTCTCTAATCTTCTTTTCTATCTGTCTTTCCAGATTTTTTAAATGGGGGTGCATGGGTGGGTTAATGGTACTAGGTTTTCTAACTTCAGTGTTACCTCTAATATTTTGCTGCCCATGAAACATAATTTCCAAGTTTTTCTTTCTCAAAAAAATTCTTAAATCTATCAAACTATCCACCATATTGCCCCTACTAGAAGGAATAAACTTAAAACCTAGGGTATAAATAGGTTTGCTACAGCTTGGATAAAGTTTGCTACATCTGATGAAGTCCGGTGGATGAAAACGCAGTGTGATGTGTGTGTTTATGTACTGAATCAATACAGCTGTCATTTCCATTACAAGTATTTGAATTCTTCATTTCACCTCTCTTGGTGCCTGTTTTTGTTTTAAAGTTGTTTCTTGGTCTTGTTGGATACTTTACCTCATTATTTTTGGTTGAGTTATTAGTACATGTTACTTTCCACATGTTCATACATACCTCTCAACTGTCCAGATTTTTGCAGAATGTCCAGATTTATACATCATATTTTTGGTCTGTTTTTCATAAAATTGTGTTTTTTTCTGGAAAATAACTGGCAAATCATTGAGGACTGAAGTCAGAAATTAGTGGCAGAAAATTTTGAGTTTCAGATTTCATATCCTTTAGAAAATTCATGTTAATTTAAAACCTGTTATTCTACCAACTTTCTTAGTTTGCAAGAGCAATATTTAAAAAGTGTCCCTATTTTTGGGCCTTTGTCCACCCGTTATTTGTGGCATGACCAGATTTCTTACTGTAAGAGGTTGAGAGGTATGTGTTCATACAACAAGCTGAAAAACATAAAATGGCTCAGGCATAGAATGTTTTTGTCAATAAAACAAGAGGATCAGGAAAGTTATGGTGCTTACCAGTGTGTTATTTATTGATTTGCTGGTGTGTTTGTTTGTTTATTTATTTCAACCATGAATAAAAAGGAAGTAAGTGCCAATAACCAATACTTAGAACCAAGAACGAAATGCACTGGTAGACTGCTATAAATGCCAAAATCCACTTTCTTCAATAAAATGAGGGTAAAAACACATACAAATAAAATATAAATGCCACAACTAATTTCTTAGCGTTTTTCGTCAACTTGACTTCATCAACTGTAGAATGGAAGTGAAGCTCCATACACAGACTTAAATACAACCCCACCAATAGGAAAATGGAACTAATTAAGTGAAGAAAAATTTTGATTAGTTGTGACATTTATGTTTTATTTGTATGTGTTTTTACCTTGTTTTACTGAATAAAGTGGATTTTGGTGTTTACCGCAGTCTACCATTGCCTTTCGTTCTTGGTTGTTGATTTATTTATTGATTGTACTTGTTAGCCAAGTTGGTGGACTGGTCCTTGGACCTTTTTAAGCCATGACCCCTTTGCTTTCAGCAGAAGCTTGTAGCATAATAGTAAAGTAAAACTACAGTATACAGCATAACTTGTCATCAAATAAGTAGTATTGACAAACAGGGCAAAATACCAACCAGCAGTTTGTTTGTGTCTTTTGGCTTTTCCCGGTTAGGGGTCACCACAGCAGAACTCCGGTCCGCTAATGATTGGCAGTAGATTTTTATGTGCTGGCTTGCTGGGCCTAACGCACAACCTTCAACAAAGGAACGCCCATTCACGCATGTCGCCACACAGAAGACGCTCTAACTGAGAATCGAACGGCCAACGGCTAACTGTGAGGCGATAACGCTACCGCAGCACCACCACCGCAGTACTAAAATACCAAACAGCAGTACACAGTAATAATGCAGTTTTAGAGCAAAACAACGCATGACAATAAGTCACAGTGATGAATTAATGGTGTACTATTCAATGGAGAGTAAGTCAATACATTACAGTAATACTTGATTGTTTTTCTTCATTTTATGGTAGATGTTGTAATAAGAGTCTTAGTTTTGTGACAGTGGCCTTGAGAATAAAGGTGAATTTCACAAAAAGCAGAGCAGGATATAAATGACAGGAGGAAAGAGGAAGGATAGAGGGAAGGCTTGTGGAAGGTAGCAGGAGGAGAGGAGGAAGAGAGAAGATGAGAAACTGTATAACAAACAAGAAGAGTTGACTTAGTATACAATCAGAGAGTTTCTCTAGTCATGTTTCTAGGTGATGGGGGCTTAGACCATTAGGTTCTGTATAGCAGTGGGTTTTACCAGATTAGCTACTGTTGCAATAAAAGGAACATTTGTAATTGCCTTTAAGGTATTCTAGTAGTTTTCTTTGGAATGCCTTATATTGAGTACTTTGTCTTATTTCTTGTGGAATTCCATTGCAGTTAACAGTAACAGTTTTACTAAAGTGTCTTTCCCTAGTAGAGAAGATTGAAAGCAGACATGACTAGGGTAAAGGCATTGTTATCATGATTTTGTAGGGACAATTGAGAGAGCCTTTTAGATCATAGGGTGGGGCAGTAGTGTTCATGTAGTTTTTTGAAAACAAGAGTGGTTAGTAGGAGAATAGGTCTAGTGGGTACAGGAAGGTAGTTTGTCTTCTTCACGATAGAATTGTGCTCATAACAAGGGGCAAGATTGATAGCTCTACAGATTGCAGTGGTTATATTAAATTTGTAATTTGCACAGAGTGAAGTGTTAGCATGGATAGACCTCATTCCAGTTCTGGTATTAACACATTCTTAGCTATTACCCTTATGGCTTATGAGGTAAGGCGGTTTGATATCAAGTCATTTTAAGCTGGGTAATAAGTCTTCTAAATATGTTTACAGTCTTAGGTTCATAGGTTAATACTAGACTGTTGATCCAGAGGAACATTAGTTGCTGTCACAATATCCCAAACAAGACCAATTTATACCACGTTTTGACCCATTTCAATGAGGACTTGAAGAATCAGACACAAAGTGTATTTACACTTGCCTCTACATTAGCTCAGATTGTGCTTAAAGAGGGTCAGGGAGCTACTATGCTTTATATCCAAAGAATGTTTATTCCATACAAGATGGATTGTGTGGGACATATATCAATCTGACAACAGGTCCTATTTATGTCTAGGCAAAAGTTAAAATCTCTTGAGTGGATGCTTACAGTGTTATTAGTTTTGTGGATGTGTAGGATCCTTTGAATTTCATTAGGCTAGATAGAGGTTACCTTTCATGAGTCTGAAGGAAACAGAAAAAAGGGAGAGCACTTTAAGGTAGTCTGGGTATCTCAAAGAAGACATGCTGTGATTATCTAGGTGAGGTCTCTCAAGCTGGTTCTTATGCATAGACAAGTACATACCAAAAGGGCCATTTTACTATACTGTGGACCCAATGAGGGAGGAATACAGAGAATTAATAACTTAGATTTGGAAAAAATATACCTGGTGATTAGTCTGGTTAGGTAAAAGAATTTCCTAACAACAAGCATATATGGTGATTGAAAGACAGTTTGTTGTCAACAAAAAAACTGCCAGGTCCATAATTGTTGAGTTGGCTTTCAAAGTGGTGAAACTTCTGGGGTAGGTGCATTGGTGTCCAGTTTTGCCAATGAACACAATGCTGCATTTTTGTAGCATTTACTTTTAGGCCTTATTGGTGTATGTTATCCCCTCCTGAAGGATCTTGAAGAATCTGGAAGTCAGTTGGGGAGTTAATTACAGCTCCAAGTTTGCAGTCATCTGCAGACTTGATCGACCGCATGCCCTTGATGTCAGCTTTGACATCGGAAAAGTAAATATCAAAGACAAGTAGTCTTAGGAGTGATACATGGGGGACACTGCTGATAACTACTCTTTTTGAAGACAGTGTGACTCCCAGACTAATAGACTGGCTTCTATCAGTTAGCCAGTTTGCTAACCAGGAGGTATACATTTTAGTTTGATTAGCTTATTGATGATGCCAGAGTGTGGAATGTTATCAAAGACTCTGGCTATGTCCAGGTAGGCATTGTGAACTGCTTTTCTCCAATTCTAATGCATCAGTGACACTTTCAAAGAAGCCTATGAGGTTCAAAAAGGAAGATCTGGTTTTAACAAACACAGACTGGCTTGGGAAAATCAGTTCACAGTGCCCACCTAGACAGGGTTGCAGACTGCCGGCATCCTTGTTAATAGGTTTCATGATGATGTGTTCCACTGGCTTGCAGATAAGGCTGAAGAGGCTTATATGTCTACAGCTTATTGGATCAGTAGTGGATCCCCCTTCTGAAGCAGAATGATTGCTGCAGTTCTCCATTCCTCTGTCATGAATCCAGTGGTGAGACGGAGGCTGAATATTCTTAGTAGCGAGTCTAGCAGGCAGTGTCTGGTGATGACAAGGAATACATTATCAGGACCCATGGAGGTAGTGCTTTTAACCTTGGAGAGAGCATTCAAGGCTTGCTTTGTGCTGATCAGAAAGGATGGTGTAGGTACACTAATAAGATCAGGAAAATTAGATGGGGATAGAGGAGCAAAGTTAGAGCTGAAGTTATTCACTAATATGTTGTCTATGTCCTCAGGGAATGAGCAAATATTATATAATAGTTCTGAGGATTGCTGGGCATTACCTCCAAGGTTTCTGACACAGCTGAAGAAGGCTTTGTGGTTGTCCTTAGCAGATGTAGCAATTCTCAGTTTTTATTTACTTTTGGAGGATTTCATCTTGTTTCTGATTTCTTTTTTGATCTTTCTGAGTTCGTCTCTAGATTATAGAGAACAAAGTTTGCTTTTATGGGCTTTGAGTTTCTACCTGTTATTGCATAGCCTGTCTATACTAGGGTTCCACTACAGGAGAATTTGGCAATGTATTTATGTCTGATGGGGTCTGAGGGCTGGTTGTTGCCTCACAGCAAGAGGTTCTCCCATTCGATTCTCGGCTGGAGCACCTTCTGTGTGGAGTCTGCATGTCCTCCCCGGGGTCAAGTGACATTAAAGACATGCAGGTAGGTGCGAGTGTGAATGGGTGTGCCTTCTTTGAAGGTTGAGCTTCAGGCTGGCAACTTGGCACCGTAAAAATCCACTGCCAATCATTAGTGGACCAGTGTTCCGCTATGGCGACCCCTAACTGGGAAAAGCCAAAAGACATTACTAGTTATGTCTGATGGGGTGAGATGCTTCAATGAATACTTTGAGGTGGGCATAGAAATTATCCACAAATGTCACAGGATGCAAATGGGGTCATCAAGGTGAGGAGGGCACTTGACTTTCATTACATCATCAATTAGCTGAATTAGGTTTGTAATAGAGCTATCTCTAAAGATAGAATGGTTTTGTAATAAGTCAGGTTTCACTTTCATGGTGAGTGTTACTAAACAGTGGTCAGATTTGATCAGGGACATGGCAACTGTAGGTGTTGAGTATAGGGTGGCTATATTGTTGAAAACAGGTCCAATATTTTTGAACCTCTAGTTGGGACTTGAATGAGCTATTTTCTGAAGATAGCATTAATGAAGTCCAGGAATCATTGAGCATATTTATTTGAGGTAGTGTAGGTTTCAAAGTTAATAGAGAAATAGTCAAAGTCTCCCAAGAGAATATCATGCTCGATGACGAGTCATGTCAGTTTGTTTAGATATGTCTCATAGGTAGCAGGTAGCAGGTTCATAGGTTCATAGGAGATTACTAAGCTAGAAGCCCTAGACCCCTTACAAGCCTAGCCATGTTAATCTGAGTTGCCCCCAATTTTCCTTGGTTAGATGGACATAATTCACAGAGTGAGTCTATGATCAACAATGACTACCGCTTTCCATGAAGTACATAGGTGCCACCCCTGTGGTGAATTTGTGGTCTCTCATCCACTTGTCTCAGTTGTGCTTGAATAGGGTCAGTGAGTAGCTTTGCTTCACATGAACTGGAAGTTTATTGCAGAGAAGCTGCAATCTCTGGGAGATATATCTGCCTCTCCAGCATGTTCTGTTTATGTCACAGGCTAGGCTACGATCCCTACAATGAGTGACTCTTGTGCCATTTGACTTGGAGATGTGCAGCATTTCCATCAGGGCAGGGTCAGAGACTGCCCTGTAGGCCAGGCACAAGTCACCTCTCAGCAGCCTATAAGATACATGGTACAGTGACATGGCTTTCAGTCTATCTAGGTAGGTTATGGTTTGGATGCCCTGTATTTTCTTGGCAAGAAACCTCTGTGGTCTCTACAGCTGCTACAAGTGTCTGGTGAGATAAGTGCAAAAAGGAGCATTGTACTCTATTAATGGTCTGATGAGGGTCAAGTACAGTGGAGGTATGACATCCTTAGACCTGGATGCGATGCCCTTACATATGAGGTGCACAATGTAGAAGGCGTTCCTTACCACTGTGGAAACTTGGTGGTCAAAGTTCAGATTGCTATCAACCTATGCTCCCAGATCTCACACAACTGGGATTTGAACTTAGGGAGGTGCTGTCAATATTGTAATTAGCAGAGAATTTTGCTTTGCCAAAGGGGATAATAATGCACTTTTTTGCATTTAGTTTTATACTGTGGCTTTGGCACCAATCATTTGTCTGTGTTAGACCCTCCTGTAGTATGTTGACATCATTGGAGGACTTAATGATTGCACCCAATTTGCAATAATCAATGAACTTAGTAAGCCAAAGGAAATCTACTTTAGCCTGAGAAATAGATTCCAAACAGTAAAGGGCCCAGCAGAGATTATTGTGGTATGCCACCGGTGACGGGTCTACTGGTAGAGGTGGAGTCAGCAACTTTGACAGTATGTGTTCTGTTGGTGAGCCAATTGGTTACCCATCTAATGATGTAAGGGTTGATCCACAGGGTGGGAGAGTTTCTCAATGATACCTGAAAGCCTTTGCTAGGTCAAAATAGGCGGCATGCACTGTCTAACCTTCATCTAGGGCTTTGGTGACTTTCTCAAAGAAGTCTAATAGATTTAATAAGCATGATCTACCCTTAACAAAGCCAAACTGGGTTGGGGCTAGAGTTTGAAGGTCCCCTATGTCCTTGTTGATAAGGTCTATGACGATTCTTTCCATGGCCTTGCAGATAAGGCTGGTTAGACTTATGGGTCTATAGTTCCCATGGTCGGTTGTTGCCCCCCACCCCTTTGTGCAATGGGATCACTGTTGATATTCTCCACTCTGCTTTAAAAAAAAACAGTTCTCAGGCTGTGCTTAAAGAGAATATCAAGTGGGTCCACTAGGTCCTGTTTTAGATTCTTTAGTAAGCAAGCTGGGATATTATCTGGTCCCATTTAGCCCATGTTTTTGACCTTGGAGAGCACAGATATGACCTGTTCTCTAGAGATACTAGGCAGAGGACTGGTGTCAGGTATGCTTTGAGGGGCATGGCTGGTGGGGACAGTAGGGTAAAGCACCAAATCTGTCAGCTTGCAGGTTGGCAATTTCCTAAGGTACCATATGAGCGGTGCCATCCACTAACAGTTCAGTACAAAGCTGGGCATTCCCTTTTAGATTTCGGTCATAGTTAAAGAATGCCTTATGAATATCCTTGGCTAGGGATGCTACTTTCACTTTGTAGTTCACGTTAGAGAATGTTGCAAGATTTCTGATTTGTTTGTTCAAGCTGTGGAGGGAATTCTTCTTCTGCTGAATCAGTTCCCTCGTGTTCTTAGACATCAGTTTGTTCCTCTTGTTGTATAACCTGTTTATATTTGAGGTCGACCAGGGTGGTTTGTTTTTTTGGGAGGACCTGATTTTGATCCGGTGAGGTACAGCCAAGTCTATACAGTTAAGTGTTTACACAAGGCATTTGCGTACACCTCTGCATAGGAGTCGTTGTCTGTAATTGCGGGGAGGGGTATACAACTTTTTATACCATCACTTAGTAGGCTGTAGTTTGCTTTGGAAATTTCTTTTAGTTTTTTTTGCTCCTGTGGGGGTGTCAGGTCCAATAGTTACTGATTTATGGTCTGATCTTACCAGGGAGAGCATCGCATAGGGGGAAATGCAGTGACCCCCATGATGGTGAGTACTATGTCTAGGACGTTTGAGCTCCTTGTGGGGATGCATACTATCTGTTCCAGAGCATTTGTGTTGACAAAGTCCAGGAACATCTGTGTGAGCATGTCTGTGCTCATGTACGTTTCCTAGTTGATGGAAGCATAGATGACATATCCCATGACTAAGGTGTTGAGCTGTATGGTGAGTGACTCCAGTAAGTCCAGGTAGGTGGTGTGCTTTTCTTGGTTCCAGTGGGGGACATATAGCTAGCAATGATGTGGTAGGGTACTTCACGTATAGTTAATTGGACATGGAGTAGTTTGAGAGAGAGTCATACTGTTTAAGCAGTCTTGAGGTGTACTTGGCCTTAATGAAGATGGATACACCTCCACCTTTGGTTCTTTCACACTCATTTTGAGTTCTGAATGTGTGGAAGACATTGTGGCCTTGCATGGCTGGGGTGCTCTCCATGGCCTTGAACCATGTCTTAGTGACCACACAAATGTCAGCATCTTCCAAAATAAGGAGTGCTTCCAGGGAGTGCAGCTTCCCATTCAGACTCCTAGCATTAAGCAGCTAAACCTTTAGTTTGTTTTGAGTGGATTTTGTTACATCAGAAATTGTGTTGTGTTGACATTGCTTAAAAAAGACACTATGGGAGAGGCAATCGCCTTTGTTAGTATCCGAAAGCCTAGAGGAGACAGATGCAGACCACCTATTGCAAAGTAAAGTGGCCTGTCTACCATGTCTTGCCAGGCTGATAGATACTGAATCCTCCTGGATTGACACCAGAAGCTAAGCCAATTGCTGAAGTCAATCATTTTTTGTTATCCTACTCAGCAACAGCTCCTCGTGGTCCTGCAGAGTGGTGCTTGCAGCAGAGAAACGAAAAGAGTGACTGCTTTCAAGATATAAGTATATTTTTTCTGTTGCTACCTGTGCGACCTTCCTTTCTCACCGAAATGCGAGTTTACACTGCTGATTTAGCTGTTATAAGCTTGTTTTTGTGTTTTTTTATTACCTGCACTTAGTTTAAAAGTTTGTTTGTTATATTTAACTGTTGAGGCTGCCCACTCAAGTGCGCTAGCCTGTGCATTGAATATACTGTAATTCTCCTGTTGTTTTCCTGAAAAAAAAAAAAATATCCTTGTTTCCCGCCTTTCCTAAACTAGAATAATCCCTTATACAGGCTTTGCTGTATTCTGGACTTTTGGATAGTTCCTGTGTTGCCCATTTCCTTACTTGGATAGAAGAAAGTTTCTTTGCTCTCCAGTGGGAGTGGGGAGCCTTGAGCAGCCTATCTGTCCCTGAAGGAGTGACCTCATCACAAGAATCTTGTAGTAATTGGCTGTTTTGGGTCATTTCTAGCTCTTTGACGTTCCCTGCATAAAAACCCGCTTTGGCGTGGCCTTGCGCGATTGTGCGCATAGTGCAGCATCGGGCAGTGCCGCTTAATTGGGTTTAAACTATTCCAGGCTCCACAAAGTCTGCTCTTCACTTTTTCCCTTAGAACTGCTCTATCTCTCAAATTAAACACCCTATTCTCAATCTAAGGCCCTGCACTTGCCCAAATAAGCAATCTTACAATCTAGCACTAATAAACTAAAAGCAGTACATCCTCATATACGCTCCAAAATTACCTTGTCCCCTATTGGTCTTTTTTAATTAAGTGATAAAAGAGTTCCCTTTACTATGCTACCATGTCCAAAGGTCAGTTAATGGTTTCCTCTCCAGTCCAGCTGGTGAATCTGGGGATCTTGAGGCAATGTTACAACTGCCTCATGTACACGGACAACCCTCTCCTCCTCCAAACAGGTTCAAACATATGTGAGAGATGCAACCATATAGTCAAACTGGAGGCTGAGCTCTCTCACCTCAGAACTGGTGTAACCAGACAGGAGGAGAAGGTAACCTCACACAACACTAATCCAGTCTCACATAGTCCTACCACAATAGCAAACCAAACATATAATCTACCTAAGCAGCAGAGACCTCCAAAGCAGACACCCAAGCAAACGCTACCCCACAGCAAAACACATGCAACACATAGCTCACAAAATCAGTGCGCCAAACAGTCACAGCCCTTAAGGCTGAATAACACACCTGATACACTTGTAATAGGTGATTCTATAGTC
The DNA here is from genome assembly GCF_019279795.1 of Protopterus annectens. Lineage (NCBI taxonomy): Eukaryota > Metazoa > Chordata > Ceratodontiformes > Protopteridae > Protopterus > Protopterus annectens. The sequence continues at coordinate 1,735,013,355 of NC_056725.1, read as the reverse complement.
AGACACACTGACGTCCCGCTCACCAGGCTGAACAAGGAGAAGGTCACAGTGAGCTGCCTGTCGGGCGCTAAGATCCGCCACATAACGCAAGCACTCAGGTCACTCCAAAGCAAGTACAAATATGATTCTGTCATAGTACATGCTGGTGTGAATGACCTGAGACGCACTCCTCGACTACATGAAAAGAGACATAGAGGAGCTCTCCGATCATGTAGCCCAGGCCGGTATGACCCTGACCTTGAGCAGCATCTTACCATCACCTAGAATGATGCTGCAGTATAAAGACAAAATGATCAATTTTAACAATTGGCTAAAATTTTGGTGTCATTCAAAGGGGATCTAGTGCCTGTCAGCCTGGGATGACATGCTCGCCAAGCCACATTGCTTCGCTAGGGACAGCTTGCACCTGTCACCCCTCAGCTTTCAGATACTGGCAAAGGCTCTTGCCACCCCCATAGTGCCTTTTTAGGCAAGGCTCAAAAGACAAACCCACATTCATAGAAAACACAAAGAACAAGAAACTAAGTTTAATGCTGCTAAACGCCAGAAGTCTGAACCTTAAAATGCACGCACTCGAAGCTCTCCTCAGTATGGAGAACATCAATATCTGTGCAGTGACAGAAACCTGATTCAAGGCTCCAGAGAGTGCCCCAGCACTAGCAGGTTATACCTCATATCATGCTTTTCGACCCCAAAACTCGGACTGAACCACAAAAGGAGGAGGAGTATCCGTATTTATCAAGGATACCCACACCTCCAGGTTAGCGGCATTGCACGAAGCATCAGAAACCATCCATGTGCAACTATCAGTGGGCAAAACTGCCTTTCAGTTTATAGCATGCTACACACCACCATCTCAAAATCAGGAATCCCACTCAGCTTTCGTGAAAACACTGGAGAATGTGAAGATCTCTCCAAACACCACTATATTGGGTGACTTCAACTACCCAAACATAGACTGGGAGCATTACTCAAGCCCCAACACCCTAGCCCAAAGGTTCCTGGAATTTATAAACTCAAATCCCATGGAACAACTAGTCACAACTCCCACAACACGGGAAAACATACTTGACTTGATCATCACCAACATGGGGACCCTATGCTCCACACCAGAAGTATACCCCTCATTGGTAAGATCAGACCATAAATTAATTTCACTGGATATCCAAAACCCGACCCCACCCCCAGCCCAGAAAACCACAGGGAAAAACTTCTCAAAAGCGAACTTCACACTTCTCAAAACTGAGGTGGAATCCTTCAAGGCCCCCGGGCCAGTGGAAACTACGGCCCAAACCACAGAATCCTATATAAACGCATTCTATGGACACCTCCAGGAATGCATGGATCATGCTATCCCAAACAAAACCAAGACCCAATCATCCAAAGGCAGGTGTCCAGTCTGGTGGACCCCAGCCATAGATAAGTTGTACAACAGAAGGAGGAAGCTACTACATAATAGAGCAAAATCCCTAAAAGGGAAGGCATCTCTGATCAGTACTAGCAAAAAATTACGATCCCTCATAAAACCCTCCAAGGCCAGTTTCGAGAGAAAAATTGCACAGGACACTAAAGATAATCACAAGGCTTTCTTTAGCTATGTTAGGAACCTGGGATGCAACTCCCAGATATGCTCAGAGTTGATTCTAAACGACAAAAAATACACTGAACCCACAGACATTGCCAACATCCTGGCAGACAGGTTTAGTGCAAACTTCTCCCCCCTTCCCCCCAAAAGAGCAAATATCTATCCCAGCAGAGTGCAGCCTCCCTAACATCTCAGATGCTCAGGTGGAAGCTGCTCTCTCCAAAGCAAAAAATCACTGCTTTAATGGGACCTGACGGAGTCCCAGGTTGCGTCCTACATGAACTCCAAGAAGAACTAAACCCTCACGTAAAACTGCTTTACAATCTCAGCCTCACTACAGGATATGTACTCAAAGAATGGCATACAGCAACAGTGGTCCCACTCCACAAAGGTGGTGCCTCAATGGACCCTGGTAACTATCGCCCCATAAGCCTGACTAGCCTTATCTGCAAGGCCATGGAGAGGATCATCATGGAACTCATAAACAAAGACATTGGGGACCTACGGACACTACAGCCTACCCAATTCGGCTTTATCAAGGGCAGATCCTGCCTCTTGAACCTGGTCGACTTTTTCGAAACAGTCACCAAGGCCATAGATGAAGGGAAGGTAGTCCACACAGCCTATCTGGACCTCACAAAGGCATTTGACACAATACCCCACTCGGGCATCATAGATAAGCTATCCAGCTTAAATATAAACCCATATGTCACAAGATGGGTTGCTAACTGGCTCAAAGACAGAACCCACAGAGTCAGAATTGCTGGAGCCATGTCAGACTCGAAACCGGTTACAAGTGGTGTCCCACAAGGCTCTGTTCTGGGACCTCTCTTGTTCGGCATATACTTCTCCCAGGTACAGGCCAACATGGGAGGACTATGGCTGACCAAGTTCACAGATGACTGCAAACTCGGCGCCATAATTGACTCTCCAGCTTACATGAACATCCTCCAAAAAGGTCTCACAGAGACGGATAACTGGTGCCAGAGCCATAGCCTAAAGCTAAATGCCAAAAAGTGTATAGTCATACCCTTTGACAAAAACAAAGTGCCCACAAATTACCACATAGGTGGTAACCCATTATGTATGGAAGAAGTAATTAGGGACCTGGGGACCCAAGTTGATAGCAATCTCTCCTTCGACAACCACATCGCCAAAGTGGTTAGAAAGACCTTCTAAATAGCCCACCTTATCATGAAAGGATTCGCATCTAGATCAAGTGAGGTAATAGTGCCACTCTATTCATCCCTCATCAGGCCCATCATAGAATACAATGCCCCTTTTGGGATGTACCTTACCAGACACCTGCAGCAACTAGAAAGACCCCAAAAGTACCTCACAAGGAGGATCAAGGGACTCCAACAGATCCCATATGCTGCCCGGTTAAAAAAACTCCAGCTCTACTCAGTTACATACCACCTACTTCGTAGCGATCTATGCCTGACATACAAAGCTATGTCCAACCCAGAATTAATGGACATGCTCCACCTCAGAAAATCTAAATCCCTCAAAACCACGCGCTTGAGGGACTTGAACCTCAGCACAGAAATAAATAGAACATGCTGGAGGGACAGATTCATAACCCAGAGGCTCCCTTCGCTCTGTAATAGAATCCCAGTCCATGTTAGGCAGAGCACCTCATTGACTCTCTTCAAGAGGAATCTTGATAAGTGGATGGGAGACCATAGGTTTACCCTGGGGATTACTTCTGTGTCACTACTAGACAGAGGCACAGTAAACTAACCTTAAAAAGGGCACAGCAAACTCAAATCAAAGGGTGGCGAAAGCCAAACACACTCGGGCTAGGCTTATAAATGCCCCAGGGCAGATAGCCTAGTATGAACCTATGAACCTATATTGTGGCATCATAGTAGGTGATGGTAGAATGCTGCTTAGGGACATACCTGCCTAGGACACATAATCTGAGAGTTGAGTCATGTCTTTCTTCATATAGTCCAGGGAGGTACATCTCAAGTCATTCACCCCAACATGGACTGTGACAAAATCATAGTGGTGCTTGTTGTTGAGTGACGTGAGTGCATGCATGATTTGATGAATCCTGGTACCTGACAGGCAGCTGACAGTGACCTTCTCTTTGTCCAGCCTGGTGAGGGGGGTCATCTGTGTGTCTCACTATGGAGTTGCCTATGACTAAGACACTAGGTTTTGAGGTGTTTTGCCTTAGGGGTTTATTTACTGAGACACTGGTGTACGTGTTATTATGTGTAGTGGTTACTATTTGCATAGCAGTGTGTGCAAGCGGTTTACATTTGGGAGATCTCTGATCTTTTGGTAGGCTTCTAGAGAGCTCCTCCGTGTATGTGGGTTTATGTGTTGTGACTAGAGAGCTCCTCCATGTATGTGGGTTTATGTGTTGTGACCTTATTTTGTGTGAGAGGTGAAGTGTGTTTGCTGACAACCTGTTTTGTGTCCGGTTTGTTATGTGAGAGAACTGATTCCAATTTCATAGTGTAATTACATCTCTAACATAGGGCATTTGTTTGTTTTAGGAGTAAGTGGTTGTCAGTATACATTAGGCAACTACATTGCCTCAGGATGCCCATGTCAATCAGGCTGGCTGGAGAAAAGATGGGAAACTGCCTGTCCATTAAAGCAGTTTTTTTACCGTATGTACTATTAGGGAAAGGAGTGGGCTAGTTAGACCAGTTTTCTGCACTAGGGCTAACAAAGAGGCTTGTTCTATTGAAGGCTACAGATGATAAGTATGGCAAAGTTGCTCAGTGCACAGCGGAGTTGCCCGCAGTGCAGAAGGGAAGCTTGGGAGGGTTCCACTGACACATGTCTAGGGAAAAATTGTGCTTCAAGGAGTTTGCATCTATACAGGGCACTGCTAACCACTGCTGTGCGGTGCACAGCAACACTAAAATGCAAAGCTTAAATGCAGATAAAAATAAACACTTTTAAGCTAATCTGCCAATAGGGAAGCACACGGTGAACCTTCCTCCAGCAATCCTCAGCTCAGACAAAGCTGAATCTACACTCTTTTGCCACAAGGGTGCAGGGGCACCCTTCTTAATATAGGATGGCTGGTTTTGTGCTCAAGTGTATCAATAGGCTAGATTCAGCAGATCTGAGTCTAGACTATACTATCTAGGCTAACAGTACAGTTGAAATCAAGTGCAGAAAATGATGCAGTCACAAACAGTAAAAAGCAGAAATAATGCAGTAGTTACTTAAAATGCAGTTTAAAAAGTGCAGAAGAATCACAAGATATACTTATTTTTTTGTTTTTAGCCATGGATGCCTTGGCTTTCAGCAGAAACACTCTGGAGCTCTGGCAAAAGATGCCAAACATAGAGTAGCTCTAGTTAATTGAGTGCAAACCCATGCAAATATGAATTTTAAGTACAGGCGATAGTAAACACTTTTATGCTAATCTACCAATTGGAAAGCACACAACAAACCTTCCTCCAGCAATCTCCAGCTCAGACAAGGCTGGATCCCCTTGGAATGACACCAATAGCTAAGCCAATAACTGAAGTCAGTTATATCTTGTTTGTACTGTGGCATCACTCTTGGTAATGGTAAGATATTGTACAATAGTACTTTCATTCCAGTTTCAGATGCATATTCTGAAAGTTCCATCATGTCCCTCTATATGTTCCACAGAAGGAGGTCTCATGTCATTCACTCCCATGTGTACAATGACTATGTCATATGTTTACTTAGGGTGAAAGGACATGAAGTTCCTAGTGGCACCACAGATCTTTGCCCTGAGAGGCAGCTAAGCATCATTCTGTCTTGCTCAGCATAGTGAATGGTGCACTTGTGTGTCTGACTTTGGAGTCATCTATGATTATGATGTTACCAGAAATAATGTCTTGGCCTTGCTGCCTTAAATGTTTTGGCCTGTCATTTGAATGACCCCTTTAGATAGTTATGTTTTACGTAATATCTGCGTATGTTGTTTTCCTGTCAGAGTGTGATGTTGTGTGTCTTGTAAACCAAACCTTCATCTAAGAGGGCTTTGTGGTTTAAGCATGGACTTTTCAAGTAGCTTGGCATAAAAAGGCTTATTTGTTTTTCTAGGACATGGTGGGCATGGTTGTGTGAGGTGGGTGTCAGAACTGACAACATGCTAGTTACAGTTTACGGTCACTGAAGAGCAGCTGGCCTCCAAGGTTTTTTTTCAGACAAGAAATATCTTTATTAAATTATCACTTACAACATAAGCAATCATACATTTATATAAATGAAAACATACTTGCATCTCTCATATATGGAATAATTTATAGGAAAAATCAAACAGTTGTCATGGAGCATGAGGCAGCTTTTGCATTGCCTCAATGTCCCTGTTGCTCTCAGGCTGGCAACAGATGGTGAGACAAACTGTGACTTCTTGATATTGAGTGCCTGGTCAAACAGGAGGTACCAATGAATGTTACTGAAGTGAATTTGCAGCAAGGGTCTATATACTAGATCACTAGGAAGAAACAATGAGTGAAAGCACCAGAATTACAATTACATACATACCGTATCAAAAAATGAAAGGTAAAAAGGGTAGTGGCACCTAACGGATATTTGAAGTTATGGCTACCAACTTGGCTCTGTGCCACAACAGCTTAGTGCAAATTATATGGGCTGGATACCACAACAGCAGCTTAGCACAGTGATGACACAGTCAGTAATCTACAGCTATGACTGGACTAAGGCTTGGAATGTCTACAGACAGAAAATGATGAGTGCAAAAGGAAGTAAAGGCAACTGCAATAAATAAAGGTTTCTTAGAGACAGCAAACCATAAACTGGCTCAGATGCCTCAACCACAGTACATGTTTATAGATCACAGCAAGGATGAGACTTAGACTCTGAATGTACACAGCTGGTAAAAGTAGTGGAAGAAACAATGAACAACATGTGTAAACAAAGAGGGAATTCAACCCTATGTGATATGGCTCCCTGCAAGTGTTGTTAGGTACACACAACTGTGCTTGATTGCTACAACTGTGCTTACTCATCCACAGGAGAGGGTACGTGGGAGTACAACATGGGACACCATTGTCCTCTTAGTATAATACCTAATATGGAAGTGTCAGAGGTGGCACATATTCATAGTTTTTTTTTCACAGAACCAGAATATACAAACCTGAACTGTCATAAATAGTTCTCAACAGTGCACAGCCCTGCTGCAGAATACGTGGCACTTCCCACGTATAGTGTTGTTGGTTCTTAGGTCAAATATTGCTAATTATTCACAGTTGCCATTATGATGTTGCAGCCCAGCAGAGTAGAGTGATGACATCCACAGACACGCTGTTTAAACAACAAACCAGTGTACAAAGGCCAATCGCAAAACACATTGCCCTTGCAAACTGTAGCAAATTTCAGAGAGAATAATAGCAGCACTCACTTCTTTCTCCAGGAGAGAACTCCCTGAAGGAAAGAACTGGATCTAGGGTTAGGACAAGGTAGTGACAGAGTTGAACAGATTTAATTGTGGTGTTATAGGAGGTGGGAAATTTTAGGGAACTAGAGTATGCAAGTTTATTAGGAATCCCAAATGTCACAATGGCCCCTTTGGTCTTGTTTATTGTTTGAAGGCTTTCAGTTAACCAAAGGAAAAGAGTGGGGAAGTCTTCTTAAAAGGATGTTGTAGTGCTTCTGTACTGGGCCCGGACTTACAGAGTATGATATCATTAGTGCTTCTGTACTGGGCCCGGACTTACAGAGTATGATATCATTAGTGCTTCTGTACTGGGTCCGGACTTACAGAGTATGGTACCATTAGTGCTTCTGTACTGGGTCCGGACTTACAGAGTATGATATCATTAGTGCTTCTGTACTGGGTCTGGACTTACAGAGTATGATATCATTAGTGCTTCTGTACTGGGCCCGGACTTACAGAGTATGATATCATTAGTGCTTCTGTACCGGGTCGGGACTTACAGAGTATGATATCATTAGTGCTTCTGTACTCGGTCCTGACTTACAGAGTATGATATCATTAGTGCTTCTGTACTGGGCACGGACTTACAGAGTATGATATCATTAGTGCTTCTGTACTGGGCACGGACTTACACAGTATGATATCATTAGTGCTTCTGTACTGGGCCCGGACTTACAGAGTATGATATCATTATTGCTTAGGTACTGGGTCTGGACTTACAGAGTATGATATCATTAGTGCTTAGGTACTGGGTCTGGACTTACAGAGTATGATATCATTAGTGCTTAGGTACTGGGTCCGGACTTACAGAGTATGATATCATTAGTGCTTCTGTACTGGGTCCGGACTCACAGAGTATGATATCATTAGTGCTTCTGTACTGGGCCAGGACTTACAGAGTATGATATCATTAGTGCTTCTGTACTGGGCCCGGACTTACAGAGTATGATATCATTAGTGCTTCAGTACTGGGCCCGGACTTACACAGTATGATATAATTAGTGCTTCTGTACTGGGTCCTGACTTACAGTGTATGATATCATTAGTGCTTCTGTACTGGGTCCTGACTTACAGAGTATGATATCATTAGTGCTTCTGTACTGGGCCCGGACTTAGAGTATGATATCATTAGTGCTTCTGTACTGGGTCCTAACTTACAGAGTATGATATCATTAGTGCTTCTGTACTGGGCCCAGACTTACAGAGTATGATATCATTAGTGTTTCTGTACTGGGTCCGGAACTGCAGAGTATGATATCATTAGTGCTTTCTGTACTGGGCCCGGACTTACAGAGTATGATATCACTAGTGCTTCTGTACTGGGCCCGGACTTACAGAGTATGATATCATTAGTGCTTCTGTACTGACCCGGACTTACAGAGCACGATATCATTAGTGCTTCTGTACTGGGCCCGGACTTACAGAGTATGACATCATTAGTGCTTCTGTACTGGGTACGGAACTGCAGAGTATGATATCATTAGTGCTTCTGTACTGGGTCCAAACTTACAGAGTATGATATCATTAGTGCTTCTGTACTGGGCCCGGGCTTACAGAGTATGATATCATTAGTGCTTCTGTACTGGGTACGGAACTGCAGAGTATGATATCATTAGTGCTTCTGTACTGGGCCCGGACTTACAGAGTATGATATCATTAGTGCTTCTGTACTGGGCCCGGACTTACAGAGTATGATATCATTAGTGCTTCTGTACTGGGCCCGGACTTACAGAGTATGATATCATTAGTGCTTCTGTACTGGGTAGGGACTTTCAGAGTATGATATCATTAGTGCTTGTGTACTGGGTCCGGACTTACAGAGTATGATATCATTAGTGCTTCTGTACTGGGTCCAAACCTACAGAGTATGATGAAGGGTGTAACCCGAAAGCGTTAACCTTTTTTCATTTTGTCTGCATTTGGATTACTTCGTTTACTTGTTTTAAAGTTTTTATTAAAAGTTTTATTGAGCAGCAGCAGTGTCCTGCCATCTTTTCTTCTGTTTTGCTTATTTTGGATTCGCAGGACTTTGGCAAGGCTAAGTGGATTCATTTTGTTTGATGATATCATTAGTGCTTCTGTACTGGGTCCAAACTTACAGAGTATGATATCATTAGTGCTTCTGTACTGGGGCCGGACTTACAGAGTATGATATCATTAGTGCTTCTGTACTGGGTCCTGACTTACAGTGTATGATATCATTAGTGCTTCTGTACTGGGTCCGGACTTACAGAGTATGATATCATTAGTGCTTCTGTACTGGGTCCAAACCTACAGAGTATGATATAATTAGTGCATCTGTACTGGGTCCTGACTTACAAAGTATGATATCATTAGTGCTTCTGTACTGGGTCCAAACTTACAGAGTATGATATCATCAGTGCTTCTGTACTGGGTCCTGACTTACAGTGTATGATATCATTAGTGCTTCTGTACTGGGTCCGGACTTACAGAGTATGATATCATTAGTGCTTCTGTACTGGGTCAGGAATTGCAGAGTATAATATCATTACTGCTTCTGTACTTGGCCTGGATATACAGAGTATGATATCATTAGTACTTTTGTACTGGGTCCTGACTTACAGAGTATAATATCATTACTGCTTCTGTACTTGGCCTGGATATACAGAGTATGATATCATTAGTACTTCTGCACTGGGTCCTGACTTACAGAATAGGACATCATTAGTGCTTCTGTATTGGGTCCGGACTTACAGAGTATGATATCATTCGTGCCTCTGTACTGGTTCCTAACTTACAGAGTATGATATCATTATTGCCTCTGTACTGGGTCCGGAATTGCAGAGTATGATATCACTAGTGCTTCTGTACTGGGTCCTGACTTACAGAGTATGATATCATTAGTGCATCTGTACTGGGTCCGGACTTACAGAGTATGATATCAGTAGTGCTTCTGTACTGGGTCCGGACTTACAGACTATGGCATCATTACTGCTTCTGTACTGGGTCCGGAATTGCAGAGTATGATATAATTAGTGCATCTGTACTGGGAACGGACTTACAGAGTATGATATCATTACTGCTTCTGTACTGGGTCCTGACTTACAGAGTATGATATCATTAGTGCTTCTGTTCTGGGTCCTGACTTACAGAGTATGATATCATTAGTGCTTCTGTAGTTAGTCCGGACTTACAGAGTATGATATCATTAGTGCTTCTATACTGGGTAGGGACTTACAGAGTATGATATCATTAGTTCTTCCGTACTGGGTCCTGACTTAGAATATAATATCATTAGTGCTTCTGTACTGGGTCCTGACTTACAGAGTATAATATCATTAGTTCTTCTGTACTGGAGAATGACTTACAGAGTATGATATCATTAGTGCTTCTGTACTGGGTCCAAACTTACAGAGTATGATATCATTAGTTCTCCCGTACTGGGTCCTGACTTAGAATATGATATCATTAGTGCTTCTGTACTGGGTCCTGACTTACAGAGTATGATATCATTAATGCTTATGTACTGGAGAATGACTTACAGAGTATGATATCATTAGTGCTTCTGTACTGGGTACGGACTTACAGAGTATGATATCATTAGTGCTTCTGTACTGGCTCCTGACTTACAGAGTATGATATCATTAGAGATTCTGTACTGGGTCCTGACTTACAGAGTATGATATCATTAGTTCTTCTGTACTGGAGAATGACTTACAGAGTATGATATCAATAGTGCTTCTGTACTGGGTACGGCTTTACAGAGTATGATATCATTAGTTCTTCTGTACTGGAGAATGACTTACAGAGTATGATATCAATAGTGCTTCTGTACTGGGTACGGCTTTACAGAGTATGATATCATTAGTGCTTCTGTACTGGGTAGGGACTTACAGAGTATGATATCATTAGTGCTTCTGTACTGGGTCGGGACTCACAGAGTATGATATCATTAGTGCTTTTGTACTGGGTCCTGTCTTACAGAGTATGATATCATTGGTACTTCTGTACTGGGTCCGGACTAAAGCGTATGATATCATTAGTGCTTCTGAACTGGGTCCTGACTTACACAGTATAAATTCATTAGTGCTTCTGTACTGGGTCCAGAATTGCAGAGTATGATATCATTCGTGCTTCTGTACTGGGTCTGGAACTGCAGAGTATGATATCAGTAGTGCTTCTGTACTGGGTCCGGACTTACAGAGTATGATATCATTAGTGCTTCTGTACTGGGTCCTGACTTACACAGTATAAATTCATTAGTGCTTCTGTACTGGATCCAGAATTGCAGAGTATGATATCATTAGTGCTTCTGTCCTAGGTCTGGAACTGCAGAGTATGATATCATTAGTGCTTCTGTACTGGGTCCGGACTTACAGAGTATGATATCATTAGAGCTTCTGTACTAAGTCCTGACTTACAGAGTATGATATCACTAGTGCTTCTGTACTGGGTCCAGAATTGCAGAGTATGATATCATTAGTGCTTCTGTACTGGGTCTGGAACTGCAGAATATGATATCAGTAGTGCTTCTGTTCTGGGTCCGGACTTACAGAGTATGATATCATTAGTGCTTCTGTACGGGGTCTTGACTTACACAGTATAAATTCATTAGTGCTTCTGTACTGGATCCAGAATTGCAGAGTATGATATCATTAGTGCTTCTGTACTCGGTCTGTAACTGCAGAATATGCTATCATTAGTGCTTCTGTACTGGGTCCAGACTTACAGAGTATGATATCATTAGAGCTTCTAAACTGGGTTGTGACTCACAGAGTATGATATCATTACTGATTCTGTACTGGGTCCAGATTTACAGAGTATGATATCATTGCTGCTTCTGCACTGGGTCCAGACTTATGGAGTATGATATCATTAGTGCTTTGGTACTGGTTCCGGACTTACAAAGTATGATATGATTCGTGCTTCTGTACTGGGTCCGGACTTACAGAGTATGATATCATTAGTGCTTCTGTACCTGGTCGGGACTTACAGAGTATGACATCATTAGTGCTTAGGTACTCGGTCCTGACTTACAGAGTATGATATCATTAGTGCTTCTGTACTGGGTCCGGACTTACAAAGTATGATATCATTAGTGCTTCTGTACTGGGGCCGGATTTACAGAGTATGATATCATTAGTGCTTCTGTACCGGGTCGGGACTTACAGAGTATGATATCATTAGTGCTTCTGTACTCGGTCCTGACTTACAGAGTATGATATCATTAGTGCTTCTGTACTTGGTCAGGACTTACAGAGTATGATATGATTAGTGCTTCTGTACTGGGTCCTAACTTATAGAGTATGATATCATTAGTGCTTCTGTACTGGGTCCTGACTTACAGTGTATGATATCATTAGTGCTTTTGTACTGGGTCCTGACTTACAGAGTGGGATATAATTAGTTCATCTGTACTGGGTCCGGACTTACAGAGTATGATATCATTAGTGCTTCTGTTCTGGGTCCTGACTTACAGAGTGGGATATAATTAGTTCATCTGTACTGGGTCCGGACTTACAGAGTATGATATCATTAGTGCTTCTGTACTTGGTCAGGACTTACAGAGTATGATATGATTAGTGCTTCTGTACTGGGTCCTAACTTACAGTGTATGATATCATTAGTGCTTTTGTACTGGGTCCTGACATACAGAGTGGGATATAATTAGTTCATCTGTACTGGGTCCGGACTTACAGAGTATGATATCATTAGTGCTTCTGTACTGGGTCCTAACTTACAGAGTATGATATCATTAGTGCTTCTGTACTGGGTCCTGACTTACAGTGTATGATATCATTAGTGCTTTTGTACTGGGTCCTGACTTACAGAGTGGGATATAATTAGTTCATCTGTACTGGGTCCGGACTTACAGAGTATGATATCATTAGTGCTTCTGTACTGGGTCTGGATTTACAGAGAATGATATCATTAGTGCTTCTATATTGGGTCCGGACTTACAGAGTATGATATGATTAGTGCTCCTGTACTGGGTCCTGACTTACAGAGTATGATATCGTTAGTGCTTCTGTACTGGGTCCCTACTTACAGACTATGATATGATTAGTGCTTCTGTACTGGGTCGGACATACAGAGTATGATATCATTACTGCTTCTGTACTTGGTTTGCACTTACAGAGTGTGACATCATTAGAGCATTTGTATTGGGTCCTGACTTACATAGTATGATATCATTACTGTTTCTGTACTGGCCACGGACTTACAGAGTATGATATCAATACTGCTTCTGTACCGGGTCCATACTTACAGAGTATGATATCATTTGTGCTTCTGTACTAGGTCCTGACTTACAGAGTATGATATCATTAGTGCTTCAGTACCGGGTCTGGACTTACAGAATATTATATCATTAGTGCTTCTTTGCTTGGTTCCGGACTTACAGAGTATGATATCATTAGTGCTTCTGTACTGGGTCCAGACTTAGAGTATGATATCATTAGTGCTTCTGTACTGGGTCCTGACTTACAGAGTATGATATCATTAGTGCTTCTGTACTGGGTCCCTACTTACAGAGTATGATATGATTAGTGCTTCTGTACTGGGACCTGACTTACAGAGTGGGATATCATTAGTTCATCTGTACTGGGTCCGGACTTACAGAGTTTGATATTATTAGTGCTTCTGTACTGGGTCCGGGCTTGCAGAGTAAGATATCATTAGTGCTTTTGTACTGGGTCCTGACTTACAGAGTTTGATATCATTAGTGCTTCTGTACTGGATCCTGACTTAGAGTGGGATATCATTAGTGCTTCTGTATTGGGTCCGGACTTACAGAGTAAGATATTATTAGTGCTTTTGTACTGGGTCCTGACTTACAGAATATGATATCATTAGTGCTTCTGTACTGGGTCCAGACATACAGAGTATGATGTCATTAGTGCTCCTGTACTGGGTCCAGACTTACAGAGTATGATATCATTAGTGGTTCTGTACTGGGTCGGACATACAGAGTATGATATCATTACTACTTCTGTACTTGGTTTGCACTTACAGAATAATTAGGTCCTGACATACAGAGTATGATATCATTACTGCTTCTGTACTGGGTCCGGACTTACAGAGTATGATATCAATATTGCTTCTGTACTGGGTCCATACTTACAGAGTATGATATCATTTGTGCTTCTGTACTGAGTCCGGACTTATAGAGTATGATATCATTAGTGCTTCTGTACTTGGTCGTGACTCACCGAGTATGATATCATTAATGATTCTGTACTGGGTCTGGATTTTCAGAGTATGTTATCTTTAGTGCTTTTGTACTGGGTCCTGAATTACAGAGTATGATATCATTAGTGCTTTGGTACTGGGTCCTGACTTACAGAGTATGATATCATTAGTGCTTATGTACTGTCTCCGGACTTACAGAGTACGATACCATTGGTGCTTCTGTACTGTGTCCTGAATTACAAAGTATAATATCATTAGTGCTTTTGTACTGGGACCGGACTTACAGAGTATGATATCATTAGTGCTTTTGTACTGGGTCGGGACTCACCGAGTATGATATCATTAGTGCTTCTGTACTGGGTCCTGACTTACAGAGTATGATATCATTAGTGCTTCTGTACTGGGTCCGGACTTACAGAGTATGATATCATTAGTGCTTCTGTACTTGGTCCAAACCTACAGAGTATGATATCATTAGTGCTTCTGTACTGGGTAGGGACTTACAGAGTATGATATCATTAGTGCTTCTGTACTGGGTCCTGACTTACAGAGTATGATATCATTAGTGCTTTTGTACTGGGTCCTGACTTGCACAGTATGATATCATTAGTGCTTCTGTACTGGGTCCGGACTAAAGAGTATGATATCATTAGTGCTTCTGTACTGGGTCTGGAACTGCAGAGTATGATATCATTAGTGCTTCTGTACTGGGTCCAGACTTACAGAGTATATCATTAGAGCTTCTAAACTGGGTTGTGACTCACAGAGCATGATATCATTACTGATTCTGTACTGGGTCTGGATTTACAGAGTATGATATCATTGCTGCTTCTGCACTGGGTCCAGACTTACGGAGTATGATATCATTAGTGCTTTGGTACTGGTTCCGGACTTACAAAGTATGATATGATTCGTGCTTCTGTACTGGGTCCGGACTTACAGAGTATGATATCATTAGTGCTTCTGTACCTGGTCGGGACTTACAGAGTATGATATCATTAGTGCTTAGGTACTCGGTCCTGACTTACAGAGTATGATATCATTAGTGCTTCTGTACTGGATCTGGACTTACAGAGTATGATATCATTAGTGCTTCTGTACTGGGTAGGGACTTTCAGAGTATGATATCATTAGTGCTTGTGTACTGGGACCGGACTCACAGAGTATGATATCATTAGTGCTTCTGTACTGGGTCCTGACTTACAGAGTATGATATCATTAGTGCTTCTGTACTGGGTAGGGACTTTCAGAGTATGATATCATTAGTGCTTGTGTACTGGGTCGGGACTCACAGAGTATGATATTATTAGTGCTTTTGTACTGTCTCTGGACTTAAGAGTATGATACCATTGGTGCCTCTGTACTGTGTCTTGAATTACAAAGTATAATATCATTAGTGCTTCTGTATTGGGTCTTGAATTACAAAGTATAATATCATTAGTGCTTCTTTACTGGGACCGGACTTACAGAGTATGATATCATTAGTGCTTCTGTACTGGGTCCGGACTTACAGAGTATGACATCATTAGTGCTTCTGTACTGGGTCCTGACTTACAGAGTATGATATCATTAGTGCTTCTGTACTGGGTCCTGACTTACAGAGTATGAGATCATTATTGCTTATGTACTGGGTCCAGACGTACAGATTATGATATCATTAGTGCTTCTGCACTGGGTCCTGAAATACAAAGTATAATAACATTAGTGCTTCTGTACTGGTTCCGGACTTACAGAGTAGGATATCATTAGTGCTTCAGTATTGGTCCGGACTTACAGAGTATGATACCATTAGTGCTTCTGTACTGGGTCCTGAATTACAAAGTATCATATCATTAGTGCTTCTGTACTGGGTCCGGACTTACAGAGTAGAATATCATTAGTTCCTCTGTACTGGGTCCGGACTTACAGAGAATGATATCATTAGTGCTTCTGCACTGGGTCCTGAAATAAAAGTATAATAACATTAGTGCTTCTGTACTGGTTCCGGACTTACAGTGTAGGATATCATTAGTGCTTCAGTACTGGTCCAGACTTGCAGAGTATGATATCATTAGTGCTTCTGTACTCGGTCCTGAATTACAAAGTATAATATCATTAGTGCTTCTGTACTGGGTCCGGACTTACAGAGTATGATATCATTAGTGCTTCTGTACTGGGTCCAAACTTACAGAGTATGATATCATTAGTTCTTCCGTACTGGGTCCTGACTTACAGAGTATGATATCATTAGTGCTTCTGTACTAGGTACGGACGTACAGAGTATGATATCATTAGTGCTTCTGTACTGGGTCCGGACTTACAGAGTATGATATCATTACTGTTTCTGTACTGGGTCCGGAATTGCAGAGTATGATATCATTAGTGCTTCTGTACTGGGTCCTGACATACACTGTATGATATCATTAGTGCTTCTGTAGTTAGTCCCAACTTACAGAGTATGATATCATTAGTGGTTCTGTACTGGGTAGGGACTTACAGAGTATGATATCATTAGTGGTTCTGTACTGGGTCGGGACTCACGGAGTATGATATCATTAGTGCTTCTGTACTGGATCCTGACTTACAGAGTATGATATCATTAGTGCTTCTGTACTGGGTCCTGACTTACACAGTATAAATTCATTAGGGCTTCTCTACTGGATCCAGAATTGCAGAGTATGATATCATTAGTGCTTCTGTACTGGGTCTGGTACTGCAGAGTATGATATCATTAGTGCTTCTGTACTGGGTCCAGACTTAGAGTATGATATTATTAGAGCTTCTAAACTGTGTTGTGACTCACAGAGTATGATATCATTAGTGCTTCTGTACTGGGTCCTGACTTACAGAGTATGATATCATTAGTGCTTCTGTACTGGGCCCGGACTTACAGAGTATGATATCATTAGTGCTTCTGTAATGGGTCCTGACTTACACAGTATGATATCATTAGTGCTTCTGTACTGGGTCCGAACTAAAGAGTATGATATAATTAGTGCATCTGTACTGGGTCCGGACTTACAGAGTACGATATCATTAGTGCTTTTGTACTGGGTCCTGACTTACAGAGTATGATATCATTAGTGCTTCTGTTCTGGGTCTGGATTTACAGAGTATGATATCATTAGTGCTTCTATATTGGGTCCGGACTTACAGAGTATGATATCATTAGTGCTTCTGTACTGGGTCGGACATACAGAGTATGATATGATTACTGCTTCTGTACTTGGTTTGCACTTACAGAGTGTGACATCATTAGAGCTTCTGTATTGGGTCCTGATTTACAGAGTATGATATCATTACTGTTTCTGTACTGGCCACAGACCTACAGAGTATGATATCAATACTGCTTCTGTACTGGGTCCATACTTACAGAGTATGATATCATTAGTGCTTCTGTACTGGGTCCGGAATTGCAGAGTATGATATCATTAGTGCATCTGTTCTGGGTCCTGATTTACAGAGTATGATATCATTAGTGCTTCTGTAGTTAGTCCGAACTTATAGAGTATGATATCATTAGTGGTTCTGTACTGGATATGGACTTACAGAGTATGATATCATTAGTGCTTCTGTACCGGGTCCTGACTTACAGAGTATGATATCATTAGTGCTTCTCTACTGGGTAGGGACTTACAGAGTATGATATCATTAGTGCTTCTGTACTGGGTCAGGACTCACAGAGTATGATATCATTAGTGCTTTTGTACTGGGTCCTGACTTACAGAGTATGATATCATTTGTGCTTCTGTACTGAGTCCTGACTTGCACAGTATGATATCATTAGTGTTTCTGTACTGGGTCCGGACTTACAGAGTATGATATCATTAGTGCTTCTGTACTGGCTCCTGACGTACACAGTATAAATTCATTAGTGCTTCTGTACTGGATCCAGAATTGCAGAGTATGATATCATTAGTGCATCTGTACTGGGTTTGGAACTGCAGAGTATGATATCATTAGTGCTTCTGTACTGGGTCCCGACTTACAGAGTATGATATCATTAGTGCTTCTGTACTGGGTCTGGAACTGCAGAGTATGATATCATTAGTGCTTCTGTACTGGGTCCAGACTTACAGAGTATGATATCATTAGAGCTTCTAAACTGTGTTGTGACTCACAGAGTATGATATCATTACTGATTCTGTACTGGGTCCGGATTTACAGAGTATGATATCATTGCTGCTTCTGCACTGGGTCCAGACTTACGGAGTATGATATCATTAGTGCTTTGGTACTGGTTCCGGACTTACAAAGTATGATATGATTCGTGCTTCTGTACTGGGTCCGGACTTACAGAGTATGATATCATTAGTGCTTCTGTACCTGGTCGGGACTTACAGAGTATGATATCATTAGTGCTTAGGTACTCGGTCCTTACTTACAGAGTATGATATCATTAGTGCTTCTGTACTGGGTCCGGACTTACAGAGTATGATATAATTAGTGCTTCTGCACTGGGGCCGGACTTACACAGTATGATATCATTAGTGCTTCTGTACCGGGTCGGGACTTACAGAGTATGATATCATTAGTGCTTCTGTACATTTCCTGACTTACAGAGTATGATATCATTAGTGCTTCTGTACTTGGTCAGGACTTACAGAGTATGATATGATTAGTGCTTCTGTACTGGGTCCTGACTTACAGAGTATGATATCATTAGTGCTTCTGTACTGGGTCCCTACTTACAGACTATGATATGATTAGTGCTTCTGTACTGGGTCGGACATACAGAGTATGATATCATTACTGCTTCTGTACTTGGTTTGCACTTACAGAGTGTGACATCATTAGAGCTTCTCTATTGGGTCCTGACTTACAGAGTATGATGTCATTACTGTTTCTGTACTGGCTCTGGACTTACAGAGTATGATGTCAATACTGCTTCTGTACTGGGTCCATACTTACAGAGTATGATATCATTTGTGCTTCTGTACTGGGTCTATACTTACAGAGTATGATATCTTTAGTGCTTCTGTACTGGGTCCAGTCTTATAGAGTATGATATCATTAGTGCTTCTGTACTGGGTCCTGACTTACAGAGTATGAGATCATTAGTGCTTCTGTACTGGGTCCAGACTTACAGATTATGATATCATTAGTGCTTCTGCACTGGGTCCTGAAATACAAAGTATAATAACATTAGTGCTTCTGTACTGGTTCCGGACTTACAGAGTAGGATATCATTAGTGCTTCAGTACTGGTCCGGACATACAGAGTATGATACCACTAGTGCTTCTGTACTGGGTCCTGAATTACAAAGTATAATATCATTAGTGCTTCTGTACTGGGTCCGGACTAACAGAGAATGATATCAATAGTGCTTCTGCACTGGGTCCTGAAATACAAAGTATAATAACATTAGTGCTTCTGTACTGGTTCCGGACTTACAGAGTAGGATATCATTAGTGCTTCAGTACTGGTCCGGACTTGCAGAGTATGATACCATTAGTGCTTCTGTACTGGGTCCTGAAATACAAAGTATAATATCATTAGTGCTTCTGTACTGGGACCGGACTTACAGAGTATGATATCATTAGTTCTTCTGTACTGGGTCCAGACTTACAGAGTATGATATCATTAGAGCTTCTAAACTGGGTTGTGACTCACAGAGTATAATATCATTACTGATTCTGTACTGGGTCCGGATTTACAGAGTATGATTTCATTGCTGCTTCTGCACTGGGTCCAGACTTACGGAGTATGATATCATTAGTGCTTTGGTACTGGTTCCGGACTTACAAAGTATGATATGATTCATGCTTCTGTACTGGGTCCAGACTTACAGAGTAATATCATTAGTGCTTCTGTACCTGGTCGGGACTTACAGAGTATGATATAATTAGTGCTTAGGTACTCAGTCCTGACTTACAGAGTATGATATCATTAGTGCTTCTGTACTGGGTCCGGACTTACAGAGTATGATATCATTAGTGCTTCTGTACTGGGGCCGGATTTAGAGAGTATGATATCATTAGTGCTTCTGTACCGGGTCGGGACTTACAGAGTATGATATCATTAGTACTTCTGTACTCGGTCCTGACTTACAGAGTATGATATCATTAGTGCTTCTGTACTTGGTCAGGACTTGCAGAGTATGATATGATTAGTGCTTCTGTAGTAGGTCCTGACTTTCAGAGTATGATATCATTAGTGCTTCTGTACTGGGTCCAGACTTACAGAGTATGATATCATTAGAGCTTCTAAACTGTGTTGTGACTCACAGAGTATGATATCATTACTGATTCTGTACTGGGTCCGGATTTACAGAGTATGATATCATTGCTGCTTCTGCACTGGGTCCAGACTTACGGAGTATGATATCATTAGTGCTTTGGTACTGGTTCCGGACTTACAAAGTATGATATGATTCGTGCTTTTGTAGTGGGTCCGGACTTACAGAGTATGATATCATTAGTGCTTCTGTACCTGGTCGGGACTTACAGAGTATGATATCATTAGTGCTTCTGTACATTTCCTGACTTACAGAGTATGATATCATTAGTGCTTCTGTACTGGGTCCGGACTTACAGAGTATGATATCATTAGTGCTTCTGCACTGGGGCCGGACTTACACAGTATGATATCATTAGTGCTTCTGTACCGGGTCGGGACTTACAGAATATGATATCATTAGTGCTTCTGTACATTTCCTGACTTACAGAGTATGATATCATTAGTGCTTCTGTACTTGGTCAGGACTTACAGAGTATGATATGATTAGTGCTTCTGTACTGGGTCCGGACTAAAGAGTATGATATCATTAGTGCTTCTGTACTGGGTCCCTACTTACAGACTATGATATGATTAGTGCTTCTGTACTGGGTCGGACATACAGAGTATGATATCATTACTTCTTCTGTACTTGGTTTGCACTTAGAGAGTGTGACATTATTAGAGCTTCTCTATTGGGTCCTGACTTACAGAGTATGATGTCAATACTGCTTCTGTACTGGGTCCATACTTACAGAGTATGATATCATTTGTGCTTCTGTACTGAGTCTATACTTACAGAGTATGATATCTTTAGTGCTTCTGTACTGGGTCCAGTCTTATAGAGTATGATATCATTAGTGCTTCTGTACTGGGTCCTGACTTACAGAGTATGAGATCATTAGTGCTTCTGTACTGGGTCCAGACTTACAGATTATGATATCATTAGTGCTTCTGCACTGGGTCCTGAAATACAAAGTATAATAACATTAGTGCTTCTGTACTGGTTCCGGACTTACACAGTAGGATATCATTAGTGCTTCAGTACTGGTCCGGACATACAGAGTATGATACCATTAGTGCTTCTGTACTGGGTCCAGAATTACAAAGTATAATATCATTAGTGCTTCTGTACTGGGTCCGGACTAACAGAGAATGATATCAATAGTGCTTCTGCACTGGGTCTTGAAATACAAAGTATAATAACATTAGTGCTTCTGTACTGGTTCCGGACTTACAGAGTAGGATATCATTAGTGCTTCAGTACTGGTCCGGACTTGCAGAGTATGATACCATTAGTGCTTCTGTACTGGGTCCTGAAATACAAAGTATAATATCATTAGTGCTTCTGTACTGGGACCGGACTTACAGAGTATGATATCATTAGTTCTTCTGTACTGGGTAGAGACTTACA
Organism: Protopterus annectens; assembly: GCF_019279795.1. Lineage (NCBI taxonomy): Eukaryota > Metazoa > Chordata > Ceratodontiformes > Protopteridae > Protopterus > Protopterus annectens. The sequence goes on along the minus strand of NC_056725.1, from coordinate 1,734,991,602 downwards.
GAGTATGATATCATTAGAGCTTCTAAACTGGGTTGTGACTCACAGAGTATGATATCATTACTGATTCTGTACTGGGTCCAGATTTACAGAGTATGATTTCATTGCTGCTTCTGCACGGGGTCCAGACTTACGGAGTATGATATCATTAGTGCTTTGGTACTGGTTCCGGACTTACAGAGTATGATATCATTAGTGCTTCTGTACCTGGTCGGGACTTACAGAGTATGATATAATTAGTGCTTAGGTACTCAGTCCTGACTTACAGAGTATGATATCATTAGTGCTTCTATACTGGGTCCGGACTTACAGAGTATGATATCATTAGTGCTTTTGTACTGGGGCCGGATTTACAGAGTATGATATCATTAGTGCTTCTGTACCGGGTCGGGACTTACAGAGTATGATATCATTAGTGCTTCTGTACTCGGTCCTGACTTACAGAGTATGATATCATTAGTGCTTCTGTACTTGGTCAGGACTTACAGAGTATGATATCATTAGTGCTTCTGTACTGGGTCCTGACTTACAGAGTATGATATCATTAGTGCTTCTGTACTGGGTCCCTACTTACAGAGTATGATATGATTAGTGCTTCTGTACTGGGTACTGACTTACAGAGTATGATATCATTAGTGCTTCTGTTCTGGGTCCTGACTTACAGAGTTTGATATCATTAGTGCTTCTGTACTGGGTCTGAATTTACAGAGTATGATATCATTAGTGCTTCTATATTGGGTCCGGACTTACAGAGTATGATATGATTAGTGCTCCTGTACTGGGTCCTGACTTACAGAGTATGATATCATTAGTGCTTCTGTACTGGGTCGGACATACAGAGTATGATATGATTACTGCTTCTGTACTTGGTTTGCACTTACAGAGTGTGACATCATTAGAGCTTCTGTATTGTGTCCTGACTTACAGAGTATGATATCATTACTGTTTCTGTACTGGCCACGGACTTACAGAGTATGATATCAATACTGCTTCTGTACTGGGTCCATACTTACAGAGTATGATATCATTTGTGTTTCTGTACTGGGTCTGGAATTACAGAGTATGATATCATTAGTGCTTCAGTACCGGGTCTGGACTTACAGAATATTATATCATTAGTGCTTCTTTGCTTGGTCCGGACTTACAGAGTATGATATCATTAGTGCTTCTGTACTGGGTCCAGACTTACAGAGTATGATATCATTAGTGCTTCTGTACTGGGTACAGACTTACAGAGTATGATATCATTAGTGCCTCTGTACTGGGTCCTGACTTACAGAGTATGATATCATTAGAGATTCTGTACTGGGTCCTGACTTACAGAGTATGATATCATTAGTGCTTCTGTACTGGGTCCGGACTTACAGAGTATGATATCATTCGTGCTTCTGTACTGGGTACAGACTTACAGAGTATGATATCATTAGTGCCTCTGTACTGGGTCCTGACTTACAGAGTATGATATCATTAGAGATTCTGTACTGGGTCCTGACTTACAGAGTATGATATCATTAGTGCTTCTGTACTGGGTCCGGACTAAAGAGTATGATATCATTAGTGCTTCTGTACTGGGTCCGGACTTACAGAGTATGATATCATTCGTGCTTCTGTACTGGGTACAGACTTACAGAGTATGATATCATTAGTGCCTCTGTACTGGGTTCTGACTTACAGAGTATGATATCATTAGAGATTCTGTACTGAGTCCTGACTTACAGAGTATGATATCATTAGTGCTTCTGTACTGGGTCCTGACTTACAGAGTATGATATCATTAGTGCTTCTGTACTGGGTCCTGACTTGCACAGTATGATATCATTAGTGCTTCTGTACTGGGTCCGGACTAAAGAGTATGATATCATTAGTGCTTCTGTACTGGGTCCGGAATTGCAGAGTATGATATGATTAGTGCTTCTGTACTGGGTTGTGACTCACAGAGTATGATATCATTGCTGCTTCTGTACTGGGTCCAGACTTACAGAGTATGATATCATTAGTGCTTTGGTACTGGTTCTGGACTTACAAAATATGATATGATTCGTGCTTCTGTACTGGGTCTGGACTTACAGAGTTTGATATCATTAGTGCTTCTGTACCGAGTCGGGACTTCCAGAGTATGATATCATTAGTGTTTCTGTACTCGGTCCTGACTTACAGAGTATGATATCATTAGTGCTTCTGTACTTGGTCAGGACTTACAGAGTATGATATCATTAGTGCTTCTGTACTTGGTCCGGACTTACAGAGTATGATATGATTAGTGCTTCTGCACTGGGTTCTGACTTACAGAGTATGATATCATTAGTGCTTCTGTACGTGATCAGGACTTAGAGTATGATATGATTAATGCTTCTGCACTGGGTCCTGACTTACAGAGTATGATATCATTCGTGCTTCTGTACTGGGTACAGACTAACAGAGTATGATATCATTAGTGCCTCTGTACTGGGTCCTGACTTACAGAGTATGATATCATTAGAGATTCTGTACTGGGTCCTGACTTACAGAGTATGATATCATTAGTGCTTCTGTACTGGGTCCTGACTTGCACAGTATGATATCATTAGTGCTCCTGTACTGGGTCCGGACTAAAGAGTATGATATCATTAGTGCTTCTGTACTGGGTCCGGAATTGCAGAGTATGATATCATTAGTGCTTCTGTACTGGGTTGTGACTCACAGAGTATGATATCATTGCTGCTTCTGTACTGGGTCCCTACTTACAGAGTATGATATGATTAGTTCTTCTGTACTGGGTCCTGACTTACAGAGTGGGATATCATTAGTTCATCTGTACTGGGTCCGGACTTACAGAGTTTGATATCATTAGTGCTTCTGTACTGGGTCCGGGATTGCAGAGTAGGATATCATTAGTGCTTTTGTACTGGGTCCTGACTTACAGAGTTTGATATCATTAGTGCTTCTGTACTGGATTCTGACTTACAGAGTGGCATATCAATAGTGCTTCTGTATTGGGTCCGGACTTACAGAGTATGATATCATTAGTGCTTCTGTACTGTGTCCTGACTTACAGAGTATGATATCATAAGTGCTTCTGTACTGGGTCCAGACATACAGATTATGATATCATTAGTGCTCCTGTACTGGGTCCGGACTTACAGAGTATGATATCATTAGTGGTTCTGTACTGGGTCGGGCATACAGAGTATGATATTATTACTACTTCTGTACTTGGTTTGCACTTACAGTTAGGTCCTGACTGACAGAGTATGATATCATTACTGCTTCTGTACTGGGTCCGGACTTACAGAGTATGATATCAATATTGCTTCTGTACTGGGTCCATACTTACAGAGTATGATATCATTTGTGCTTCTGTACTGGGTCCGGACTTACAGAGTATGATATCATTAGTGCTTCTGTACTAGGTCCTGACTTACCGAGTATGATATCATTAGTGCTTCAGTACCGGGTCCGGACTTACAGAATATTATATCATTAGTGCTTATTTGCTTGGTCCGGACTTACAGAGTACGATATTATTAGTGCATCTGTACTGGGCCCAGTCTTATAGAGTATGATATCTTTACTGCTTCTGTGCTGGGTCCTGACTTACAAAGTATGATATCATTAGTGTTTCTCTACTGGGTCCAGACTTGCAGAGTATGATATCATTAGTGCTTCTGTACTTGGTCGTGACTCACAGAGTATGATATCATTAATGATTCTGTACTGGGTCTGGATTTTCAGAGTAAGTTATCTTTAGTGCTTTTGTACTGGGTCCTGAATTACAGAGTATGATATCATTAGTGCTTTGGTACTGGGTCCTGACTTACAGAGTATGATATCATTAGTGCTTATGTACTGTCTCCGGACTTACAGAGTACGATACCATTGGTGCTTCTGTACTGTGTCCTGAATTACAAAGTATAATATCATTAGTGCTTCTGTACTGGGACCGGACTTACAGAGTATGATATCATTAGTGCTTTTGTACTGGGTCGGGACTCACAGAGTATGATATCATTACTGCTTCTGTACTGGGTCCTGACTTACAGAGTATGATATCATTAGTGCTTTTGTACTGGGTCGGGACTCACAGAGTATGATATCATTAGTGCTTCTGTACTGGGTCCTGACTTACAGAGTATGATATCATTAGTGCTTCTCTACTGGGTAGGGACTTACAGAGTATGATATCATTAGTGCTTCTGTACTGGGTCCTGACTTACAGAGTATGATATGATTAGTGCCTCTGCACTCTGTCCTGACTTGCACAGTATGATATCATTAGTGCTTCTGTACTGGGTCCGGACTAAAGAGTGTGATATCATTAGTGCTTCTGTACTGGGTCCGGACTTACAGAGTATGATATCATTAGTGCTTCTGTACTGGCTCCTGACGTACACAGTATAAATTAATTAGTGCTTCTGTACTGGATCCAGAATTGCAGAGTATGATATCATTAGTGCCTCTGTACTGGGTCTGGAACTGCAGAGTATGATATCATTAGTGCTTCTGTACTGGGTCCAGACTTAGAGTATGATATCATTAGAGCTTCTAAACTGTCTTGTGACTCACAGAGTATGATATCATTAGTGCTTCTGTACTGGGTTGGGACTCACAGAGTATGATATCATTAGTGCTTCTGTACTGGGTCCTGACTTACACAGTATGATATCATTAGTGCTTCTGTACAGGGTCCGAACTAAAGAGTATTATATAATTAGTGCATCTGTACTGGGTCCGGACTTAGAGTATGATATCATTACTGCTTCTGTACTGAGTCCAGAATTGCAGAGTATGATATCATTAGTGCATCTGTTCTGGGTCCTGACTTACAGAGTATGATATCATTAGTGCTTCTGTACTGGGTCCTGACATACAGAGTATGATATGATTACTGCTTCTGTAGTTAGTCCGAACTTACAGATTATGATATCATTAGTAGTTCTGTACTGGGTAGGGACTCTCAGAGTATGATATCATTAGTGCTTTTGTACTGGGTCGGGACTCACAGAGTATGATATCATTAGTGCTTCTGTACTGGGTCGGCACTCACAGAGTATGATATCATTAGTGCTTTTGTACTGGGTCCTGACTTACAGAGTATGATATCATTAGTGCTTCTGTACTGGGTCCTGACTTGCACAGTATGATATGATTAGTGCTTCTGTACTGGGTCCGGGCTTACAGAGTATGATATCATTAGTGCTTCTGTACTGGCTCCTGACGTGCACAGCATAAATTCATTGGTGCTTCTGTACTGGATCCAGAATTACAGAGTATGATATCATTAGTGTTTTGGTACTGGGTCCTGAATTACATAGTATAATATCATTAGTGCTTCTGTACTTCTTCCGGACTTACAGAGTAGGATATCATTAGTGCTTTAGTACTGGGTCCGGACTTACAGAGTATGATACCATTAGTGCTTCTGTACTGGGTCCTGAATTACAAAGTATAATATCATTAGTGCTTCTGTACTGGGTCGGGACTCGCAGAGTATGATATCATTAGTGCTTCTGTACTGGGTCCTGACTTACAGAGTATGACATCATTAGTGCTTTTGTACTGGGTCGGGACTCACAGAGTATGATATCATTAGTGCTTCTGTACTGGGTCCTGACTTACAGAGTATGATATCATTAGTGCTTCTGTACTGGGTAGGGACTTACAGAGTATGATATCATTAGTGCTTCTGTACTGGGTCGGGACTCACAGAGTATGTTATCATTAGTGCTTTTGTACTGGGTCCTGACTTACAGAGTATGATATCATTAGTGCTTCTGTACTGGGTCCTGACTTGCACAGTATGATATCCTTAGTGCTTCTGTACTGGGTCCGGACTAAAGAGTATGATATCATTAGTGCTTCTGTACTGGGTCCTGACTTACACAGTATAAATTCATTAGGGCTTCTGTACAGGATCCAGAATTTCAGAGTATGATATCATTAGTGCTTCTGTACTGGGTCTGGAACTGCAGAGTATGATATCATTAGTGCTTCTGTACTGGGTCCGGACTTACAGAGTATGATATCATTAGTGCTTCTGTACTGGGTCCTGACGTACACAGTATAAATTCATTAGTGCTTCTGTACTGGATCCAGAATTGCAGAGTATGATATCATTAGTGCTTCTGTACAGGGTCTGGAACTGCAGAGTATGATATCATTAGTGCTTCTGTACTGGGTCCAGACTTACAGAGTATGATATCATTAGAGCTTCTAAACTGTGTTGTGACTCACAGAGTATGATATCATTAGTGCTTCTGTACTGGGTCCTGACTTACAGAGTATGATATCATTAGTGCTTCTGTACTGGCTCCTGACGTACACAGTATAAATTCATTAGTGCTTCTGTACTGGATCCAGAATTGCAGAGTATGATATCATTAGTGCTTCTATAGTGGGTCTGGAACTGCAGAGTATGATATCATTAGTGCTTCTGTACTGGGTCCAGACTTACAGAGTATGATATCATTAGAGCTTCTAAACTGTGTTGTGACTCACAGAGTATGATATCATTAGTGCTTCTGTACTGGGCCCGGACTTACAGAGTATGATATCATTAGTGCTTCTGTACTGGGTCCAGACTTACAGAGTATGATATCATTAGTGCTTCTGTACTGGGTCCTGAAATACAAAGTATAATAACATTAGTGCTTCTGTACTGGTTCCGGACTTACAGAGTAGGATATCATTAGTGCTTCAGTACTGGTCCGGACTTACAGAGTATGATATCATTAGTGCTTCTGTACTGGGCCCTGAATTACAAAGTAGAATATCATTAGTGCTTCTGTACTGGGTCCGGACTTACAGAGTAGAATCATTAGTTCCTCTGTACTGGGTCCAGACTTACAGAGAATGATATCATTAGTGCTTCTGCACTGGGTCCTGAAATACAAAGTATAAAAACATTACTGCTTCTGTACTGGTTCTGGACTTACAGAGTAGGATATCATTAGTGCTTCAGTACTGGTCCAGACTTGCAGAGTATGATACCATTAGTGCTTCTGTACTTGGTCCTGAATTACAAAGTATAATATCATTAGTGCATCTGTTCTGGGTCCGGACTTACAGAGTATGATATCATTAGTGGTTCTGTACTGGGTAGGGACTTACAGAGTATGATATCATTAGTGCTTCTGTACTGGGTCGGGACTCACAGAGTATGATATCATTAGTGCTTTTGTACTGGGTCCTGACTTACAGAGTATGATATCATTAGTGCTTCTGTACTGGGTCCTGACTTACACAGTATGATATCATTAGTGCTTCTGTACTGGGTCCGAACTAAAGAGTATGATATAATTAGTGCATCTGTACTGGGTCCGGACTTACAGAGTATGATATCATTACTGCTTCTGTACTGGGTCCGGAATTGCAGAGTATGATATCATTAGTGCATCTTTTCTGGGTCCTGACTTACAGAGTATGATATCATTAGTGCTTCTGTACTGGGTCCTGACATACACTGTATGATATCATTAGTGCTTCTGTAGTTAGTCCGAACTTACAGAGTATGATATCATTAGTGGTTCTGTAATGGGTCCTGACTTACAGAGTTTGATATCATTAGTGCTTTAGTACTGGGTCGTGACTCACAGAGTATGATATCATTAGTGCTTCTGTACTGGGTCCTGACTTTCAGAGTATGATATCATTAGTGCTTCTCTACTGGGTAGGGACTTACAGAGTATGATATCATTAGTGCTTCTGTACTGGGTCCTGACTTACAGAGTATGATATGATTAGTGCCTCTGCACTCTGTCCTGACTTACACAGTATGATATCATTAGTGCTTCTGTACTGGGTCCTGACTTGCACAGTATGATATGATTAGTGCTTCTGTACTGGGTCCGGACTTACAGAGTATGATATCATTAGTGCTTCTGTACTGGCTCCTGGCGTGCACAGCATAAATTCATTAGTGCTTCTGTACTGGATCCAGAATTACAGAGTATGATATCATTAGTGTTTTGGTACTGGGTCCTGACTTACAGAGTATGATATCATTAGTGGTTCTGTACTGGGTCCTGAATTACATAGTATAATATCATTAGTGCTTCTGTACTTCTTCCGGACTTACAGAGTAGGATATCATTAGTGCTTTAGTACTGGGTCCGGACTTACAGAGTATGATACCATTAGTGCTTCTGTACTGGGTCCTGAATTACAAAGTATAATATCATTAGTGCTTCTGTACTGGGTCAGGACTTACAGAGTATGATATCATTAGTGCTTCTGTACTGGGTCCAAACTTACAGAGTATGATATCATTAGTTCTTCCATACTGGGTCCTGACTTACAGAGTATGATATCATTAGTGCTTCTGTACAGGGTCCTGACTTACAGAGTATGATATAATTTGTGCTTCTGTAGTGTGTCTGGACTTACAGGGTATGATTTCTTTAGTGCTTCTGTACTGGATCCAGACTTACAGAGTATGATATCATTAGTGCTTCTGTACCGGGTCGGGACTTATAGAGTATGATATCATTAGTGCTTCTGTACTGGGTCCAGACTTACAGAGTATGATATCATTAGTGCTTCTGCACTGGGTCCGGACTTACAGGGTATGATTTCATTAGTGCTTCTGTACTGGGCCCGGACTTACAGAATATGATATTATTAGTACTTCCGTACTGGATCCAGACTTACAGAGTGTGATATCATTAGTGCTTCTGTACTAGGTCCTGACTTACAGAGTATGATATCATTAGTGCTTCTGTATAGGGTACTGACATACACAGTATGATATCATTAGTGCTTCTGTACTGGGTCCTGACTTACAGAGTATGATATCATTAGTGCTTCAGTACTGGGTCCGGATTTACAGAGATTTATATCATTAGTGCTTTTTTGCTTGGTCCGGACTTACAGAGTATGATATCATTAGTGCTTCAGTACTGGTTCTGGACTTAGAGTATGATACCATTAGTGCTTCTGTACTGGGTCCTGAAATACAAAGTATAATATCATTAGTGCTTCTGTACTGGGACCGGACTTACAGAGTATGATATCATTAGTTCTTCTGTACTGGGTCCTGACTTACAGAGTATGATATCATTAGAGCTTCTAAACTGGGTTGTGACTCACAGAGTATGATATCATTAATGCTTCTGTACTGGGTCCGGATTTTCAGAATATTTTATCTTTAGTGCTTCTGTACTGGGTCCTGAATTACAGAGTATGATATCATTAGTGTTTTGGTACTGGGTCCTGACTTACAGAGTATCATATCATTAGTGCTTATGTACTGTCTCTGGGCTTACAGAGTATGATATCATTAGTGCTTCTGTACTGGGTCCAAACTTACAGAGTATGATATCATTAGTTCTTCCATACTGGGTCCTGACTTACAGAGTATGATATCATTAGTGCTTCTGTACAGGGTCCTGACTTACAGAGTATGATATAATTTGTGCTTCTGTACTGTGTCTGGACTTACAGGGTATGATTTCTTTAGTGCTTCTGTACTGGGTCCAGACTTACAAAGTATGATATCATTAGTGCTTCTGTACCGGGTCGGGACTTATAGAGTATGATATCATTAGTGCTTCTGTACTGGGTCCAGACTTACAGAGTATGATATCATTAGTGCTTCTGCACTGGGTCCGGACTTACAGGGTATGATTTCATTAGTGCTTCTGTACTGGGCCCGGACTTACAGAATATGATATTATTAGTGCTTCCGTACTGGATCCAGACTTACAGAGTGTGATATCATTAGTGCTTCTGTACTAGGTCCTGACTTACAGAGTATGATATCATTAGTGCTTCTGTATAGGGTACTGACATACACAGTATGATATCATTAGTGCTTCTGTACTGGGTCCTGACTTACAGAGTATGATATCATTAGTGCTTCAGTACTGGGTCCGGATTTACAGAGATTTATATCATTAGTGCTTTTTTGCTTGGTCCGGACTTACAGAGTATGATATCATTAGTGCTTCAGTACTGGTTCTGAACTTAGAGTATGATACCATTAGTGCTTCTGTACTGGGTCCTGAAATACAAAGTATAATATCATTAGTGCTTCTGTACTGGGACCGGACTTACAGAGTATGATATCATTAGTTCTTCTGCACTGGGTCCTGACTTACAGAGTATGATATCATTAGTGCTTCAGTACTGGGTACAGACTTACAAAGTATGATATCTTTAGTGCTTCTGTACTGGGACCTAAATTACAAAGTATAATAACATTAGTGCTTCTGTACTGGTCCGGACTTACAGAGTAGGATATCATTAGTGCTTCAGTACTGGGTCCTGAATTACAAAGTATAATATCATTAGTGCTTCTGTACTGGGTAGGGACTTACAGAGTATGATATCATTAGTGGTTCTGTACTGGGTCTGGACTACAGAGTATGATATCATTAGTGCTTCTGTACTGGGTCCAGACTTACAGAGTATGATATCATTAGAGCTTCTGTACTGGGTTGAGACTCACAGAGTATGATATCATTACTGATTCTGTACCGTGTCTGAATTTACAGAGTATGATATCACTGCTGTTTCTGTACTGGGTCCAGACTTACAGAGTATGATATCATTAGTGCTTTGGTACTGGGTCCGGACTTATAGAGTATGATATGATTAATGCTTCTGTACCTGGTAGGGACTTACAGACTATGATATCATTAGTTCTTCTGTACTCGGTCCTCACTTACAGAGTATAATATCATTAGTGCTTCTGTACCAGGTCGGCACTTACAGAGTATGACATCATTAGTGCTTCTGTATTCAGTCCTGACTTACAGAGTATGATATCATTAGTGCTTCTGTACTTGGTCAGGACTTACCGAGTATGATATGATTAGTGCTTGTGTACTGGGTGCTGACTTACAGAGTATGATATCATTCGTGCTTCTGTACTGGGTCCTGACTTACAGAGTATAATATCATTAGTGCTTCTTTACTGGGCACAGACTTACAGAGTATGATATCATTAGTGCTTCTGTACTTGGTCTGGACTTACAGAGTATGACATCATTAGAGCTTCTGTATTGGGTCCTGACTTACAGAGTATGATATCATTACTGCTTCTATACTGGGTCCGGACTTACAGAGTATGATATCAATACTGCTTCTGTACTGGGTCCATACGTACAGAGTATGATATCCTTAGTACTTCTGTACTGGGTCTGGACTGCAGAGTATGATATCATTAGTGCTTTTTTACTGGGTCTGGACTTACATAGTATGATATCCTTTGTTCTTCTGTACTGGGTCCTGACTTACAGAATATGATATCATTAGTGCTTCTGTTCTGGATCCTGACTTACAGAGTATGATATCATTAGTGCTTCTGTACTGGGTCCGGACTTACAGAGTATGATATCAGTAGTGGTTCTGTACTGGGTCCGGACTTACAGAGTATGATATCATTAGTTGTTTTGTACTGGGTCCTGACTTACAGAGTATGATATCATTAGTGGTTGTGCAGTGGATCCTGACTTACAGAGCATGATATCATTAACAGTTCTGTACTGGGTCTGGACTTACAGGGTATGATATCATCAGCAGGGATGGTAATGTTGCAGGGGGTTATTACTGTGTTATTGTAATTTATAAAGCTGACAATAGTTTTGAACCAAGGACCACCCCTTGAGGATCCCCTGCAATAAAGTACCCTTCAAAGTAAGTAAAGTTGCTTGATTTGACTTTGAATTTTCTGTTTTTATAGGTAAGAACTTGGCAATCAATCTGCAGGCCATTACAAGTTTTGTGAAAAAACTTATTCAAACGTTACCTCTAGCCTCAAGCAGGGCAAGACAAGACAGAGTGGGTGAAAATTTGAGGATACCCAACCAATTATTTGGCTTTATCTTGAAGGTGGCAAGGGTGGTGCTTTGCTTGACATGAAGTGGAAGGTTGTTCCAAAGCTGAGGGATACATTGAGATGTTGGGATATGAGTCTATCATGCTGATGTGTTTATTTATCTGCTGATGAAGGTTTAGTTCCTTTAACCAAATATTTGAGATAGCATTAGTTCTGCAAAGGAACAGGAAGTCGAATAATGTTGTATCTTTCATGGCTCAAAAGGCTAGACACAGATCTCCATGGAGGAGTCTATAAAGACTGAGTACAGAGAAAGACCTGACAGTTTTACCTGATAACTAAGATTTTTGAGGTCACTAACCTTTTTAGTTATGAACCTCTGAGGTATCTCAAGTTGTGTGGTGTGTTTAGACAAACATGTATCAGATGGTGCATTATATTTAATAATGTATCTGATAAGATAAACGTAAATGGGAATTAAGACTTCTTTGGATGTATTAGAGATGCCTTTGCAAATTGCATTAGCCAGATAAAAGGCTTTCTTAACTCTCTGGAGACAAGATAGTCAAGTGATAAGGAATCATCAACAAGATCACCGAAATCCCTTTCAACAGCATCTGATTTGAGGGGTGCCTCACCTATATAGTAAGTGAAACGGTGTTGTTTACCAAAATGAACTATGCTGTTACTTTTCCTTACTTTGTATGTATTTTTTTACATTTAATTTGAGACTATTATCCTTGCACCAATTGTAATGTGATCTATCCCATGTTGGAGCAATTGTGAGTCAGCTAAAGAATGAATAACAACACCCAATTTACAGTCATCTACAAACTTTTTAACCTGATGCCAGGTGTGCTGAGTGAGAAACAAATACTAAGTAAGGGATGGCCCAACAAAGAGTCCTGAGGTATACCACTGGTACCTTTTCTTTTTCAGAAGTGGCTCTTGCAACTCTAACCACATGGGTTTTGTCAAACAGCCATTTAACATAGATATCCACTGCACAATAACCAATTTATATTCAGGTTTACAAGTCTGTCAAAGGCCGTGGCCAGGTCTAGATATGCTGTATACCCTGTATAGTCACTACTCACTGAAAAAGAAGGAAAATGTTAGGGCAAAAGTTGAGCATCTATAGTTCTTATAATAGGATTTGATGGTTTACACTTTCAAAGGCTCTGCTAAGATCTATAAAGACTGCAGGAGAGATATGCCTTCTTAACACAGCTGTAATAATGTTGTCTGTCGCAATGTAGATGGCCATGGGGGTAATATGGCTACTGATGAACCTGTGATGTGAGTCTGTAATAAGACTGTATTTACTGAGGTGGCACTGTAATTGGTTTTAAACCAAAGTTTCAAGATGTTTAGCAACTGGGCATAGAATAGAGATAGGCAGAAAGGTACAATGGAAGTTGGTGTTTTTTTGGGAGGGTGAAAATTATGTTTAAACTGTTTCTGTAACATACCAACTATAAATGACAAGTTGAAAATGTGGGCTAGAAGTTTAGCATACAACTTGTGGAAGGATGGTAAATGCTGTTGGGGTTCGGATTGTTCTTCTCCTCTAATTTTTCTACGCATGTCCTTATTTCCATTTTTGTCATTTGTCAAAAGTAGAGGGTTGGTTTAAGATGCAAAGGAGTTTTTGAGCCTGTGCTGTTTGTCCATGTACTTGACTAAAGGATAGTGTTCCAGTGTTTCGGGCCACTGGAAAATGGCCTGTCAGGGTGCACTGACAACTACTGGTGTTTTTCCATCTGAAAGGCCAGACAAAGACTTACAGGTAAGAAAGATGCTGAATTTAGGGGATGGGGAAACTGCTTATTTTTATTTTATTTTATTTTGCCTTTGTTTACCAGGTTTGTCTGTTTGGGTTTAATCCAAAACCCCTTTCAGTGGAGGCCCGAAAAGAAAAGCTCCAACATATCACAAACATTTTTAAGCAGACATCCAGTAATATACATGAACAGATATTAATACATTAACAATACACATACATTTGCCAATTAGATTGCATTTATATTAAAAACAGACAAGAATTACAGTATAACAGATACACATTAGTAAATGTTGAACATTGAGCATTTGAAGACATGTACTAGTGGGTTTGTAAGATGGAGAATAGAGTGTGTGATTAGTCATTAGAAACTGAAATAAATGGGTGTGAGGGAAGGAACTAGGTAGGACAGAAAATGTTAATATAGTAATTAAGAGGTGAGGTGTAACATGTAAACCAGGTTAACAGGCAATTTCTTTATCTATACACACACACACATATATATATATATATATATATATATATATATATATATATATATATAGATAGATATAAAATAGCTGTCATAATAAGATGTATAGAGGCAGGGGGGATCAGTGCCACAAAACAATATATTTATGTGGGAGATGCTAGTAAAACTGTTCAGGTATTGGTGAAGACTGGTTGTGGGGCATAGGATTTTGAATGAACAGAAGTGGTTTGATGACATGACAAGCTGAAGATCGTGTAATTTATCTAGGAGATGTACAGGAGCAGATTCATTGATGTAATTGGTGAAGTTTTAGTTGTGTTTTAAATACATTTACATTCTGAACGGACTTCAGTGGTAGGGGGATGTGAGTCTATAGTTTAGCTACCTATTTGAATATAGAGAGTAACTTCGCAGTATTAGAGGATTTGGTTATAGTGATCAGTGATTTTTCTCTAGACCATAACATTCTATTGAGGTAGTAGTGTTGTATTAAGTTGTTAAGGGCTCAGCAATTTTATGGTTATAGAAAAGTCTGTGTATCGTAGTTAGCTGAGAAAGAGCAAAGTGATGTGGTAGTTCTAACCAGTTTAATTCTCTGAGGGCTAGGCAGTGGTGTGCTCTATTTTTATAGTTTAATGTACATTTGGCTATTTTATTATAAATAATTCAAGTTTGGGACATTTGTGAAACTTGAAGGTTAGTGAAGATTGGGGCAGCATAAAGGAAAGATAGCAATAAGGAAGTAGATGCTATTTATCTTCTGGCCATGTTGGTGAGCTAGGATTTTATGCAGTATAATGCACCTCATTTTTGATAATTTAAAATTATGTATGATACATAACAGCTGTATTTCAACTGGTCATCTGTGTTGACACCTAGCAATTTTATATGGCTTATTTGTTTTATCATAGTGTTGTTGGTAGGGATGACAGTGAATAGTGTTGTTTTGGGAGAGATGTGTTTTCGGGTAAAGAACAGTAATTTAGTTCTTTCAGGGTTTAGAAGAGGATGTGAATTATTTAGCCATCTTTCAGTCAAATAAGGACTGTTGTGTAAGATCCTAGAATTTAGAGAAAGAGATTTGGCAAATCAGATTAGGGTCAGGTCATCATCATACTGAACTAGGATTGCATTATTTGGAGTAGTGGAGAGGTCATTGATCATAGAATCATAGGGTGTTTCTAGGATAATGGCCTTAGAGCCTTTTTCAGCCTAGCCATTTATGCCCAGATTTTCCCAATTATCAATGCTCTCCATAAGGACCGCAGGTGACAAGCTAGGGGTGAATTTTCAATTTCCCATCCATTGGTCCAAACTGCATGTGAATATGCCTAGGGAAGAGCTCTGTTTCACAAGAATGGGGAGTCTGTTCCAAACAAGGGGTAATCTCTGAGACATATCTCTAGCCCTCCAACATGTTTTGTTTGCGTCGCAGACAAGGTTTAGAGCCTTAGGCTGGGTAATTCTATAGCTGTTTGTTTTGTGAATGTGTAGCAAATCCAAATAGGATGGATTGGAAAATGTCTTGTAGGTTAGGCACTGGTCTATATTAGGTTATCGAAACTTTAGGTAATTGAATACCTAAAGATCGACACCTAAATAGCGAAAGCTGTAAATATCGAAAGGCCACTTCCATGAATTCTTTCGTAGGGAAAGAATTTGCTTGGCTGTTATTGGGACTCTGCCCTTTTTTCCACTGTAGAGTGATCTCAGAGTTGATATATTTAGTTAGGGGTGTGGGAGGCAAGCCCCCCCCCACTCGATTAGGGTTTGAAAAATGTTTTTTTTCGGCTAAGCGAATTCTTTCCCTATGAAAGAATTTGCGAAAGTGGCCATTCAATATTTACAACTTTTGCTGTTTAGGTTTTGAGCTATAGGTATTTGATTACCTAAAGCTTCGACTTTGTAATATAGACCCTTAGGCACAGATTGCCCCTCGGTAGTCTGTAGAAACATTGGTCACCAGTCTAGGGGACTCCTCCACCACCAGGTATATAATTTTTCTGAGGCGCATCACTTTCCTATCATACTGCATGTTTACAGGTCTCACTTAAAACGGCCCATATATGACATGTATAACCAAAATTTATGTCTTAGAATATCAACATATGAGAATGTCAATAAGATGACCCTGATGTCATTTGAACATGCAGCTTTCTGATCTGGAATTAGACATGCTATTGTTGTGCTACAAGGTCTGTGTTTGTGATGAATATGTTGAGAAGTATGGGGCTAGTATAGATCCTTGTGGGTCACCGGTAATTACTGACAAGAAAGTGGATAAATCATTTTTCCATTTCACTACTTGTGCACTGCTAGACAGGTCGTTTTGGAACCATTGCAGTGAAGAGTTGGTGAGCCCTAAAGATAAGGGTTTATGTAAGAGTTTCTGATGGGAGACAGCATCAAAAGCTTTTGATAAATCTATCTTATATAAAGAATCACTGCAACTCGCATTTTCAGGCCTGTCTACTACTACTACTGGAGCACCCTTCTAGTCCTTGATGTTTTTTTGAGGGCCCTCTCTCCTTTGAACTCCTTGCAGTGGTGAACATTTTTTGGTGCCTTGCTCAGGGGTAGTATGTCTTCTCATGAAGCTGGTTGCCTGGTGGCCTGCAAAATTACCTCTAGCTTTTTCTGAGCCAGATATATGTGAAGTGCAATTTCTATGTTCTTACAGGTAGGACCACACAAATTTAACAGTTGACAGTGAGGTGGGATTCTCTCAGACAGAGTAAGCACTTTAAGTGGTAGTCCTTGTATGGTATCTGATGCTTACACCTGCAAAGGCTATTTAAGTCTGCACAAAGCATGCCAAGGAGACAAATATGGTTTCCCTGTATTTTTTTAACAGCAAAAATGCAACCAACACAAAAATGCACAGAACAGATGAATTGAAATAGAAAGGCATTTCTTCCAACAAGGCAATTATCTTCTGAAGAATCACAAAAAAAGGAGCTCTGGGACCTATATATATATATATATATATATATATATATATATATATATATATATATATATATGTATTATAATTAGATACAAAAATTGTCTGTTAACCTGGTTTACACCCCACCTCTTAACTACTATATTAACATTTTCTGTCCTTCCCTCACTCCAATTTCTTTCAGTTTCTAATCACTAATCACTTGCTCTATTCTCCATCTTACAAACCCACTAATACAAGTTTTCAACTGCTCAATGTTCAACATCTGCTAATGTGTATCTGTTATACTGTAATTTTTGTCTGTTTTTAATATGAGTGCAATCGAATTGGAAAATGTATGCATATTGTTAATGTATATTTTTTAATGTCTGTTCATGTATATTACTGGATGTCTGCATCAAGCAAAGTCTCACCTTTCTTCAAAAGATGTGCCTATACATGCTGAAAAAAACTGAAGGTGGGTTGGAATAATCGCTTGTCTCATCTGGGAATATAGGCACTTGTTCTGATGGGAGGATTTTGTGTAAACCTGAATATCTGCAAAGCTCTGGGAGTTTGGACATCGACCTGCAGCTAATTCCCATACATGATGAATTCTGCTGTAACACTGATTCATGTGGGGAACATAAATTTTTATGAAAGGATGGATGATGGTTGACACAGACTAAGGAGTTGGCAGCATCAAGCATAGTATATGGCTAATGATAAGTTTGATTGTCATCTTGCGGGGTAGTTTATACAGTGGGCTGTAGATGCTCACCCCCTAAATTGGTCATACCAAGCGAATGGTTATAGTTCATATTTTAGAACATTTAGGGGATGTTAGAAATAAGCAGTTAGATAGTCCTATTGCAGATCATTTTTTATAAGATACATGATGGACATGATGATACTTTATTTTTTAGTGTGTTGGTTAAACCTCAGTTTGGGGGTGGGAGCAACTTTGCACATAAGTTATTAGAGATGGAAAGTAGATTCATGTTAAATTATAGGACACTTACACCTAGAGGTAAAAATTTGGATATTAATTTGAATATTTAACTATTTTTGTATGCGTGTTCTTTTATGCTGGATAGTTATGGGTAGTGGTTCTTTAAGGGTTGTGAAATCATTTAATTGTTCACTAATCCACTTAACTGTATCAATTAAAAAATTGTATAAATAGAATGGGTCTATATTAAAATAGAGAAACCTCACTTATGCGAAAACACTAAATGTCTTGAAGCGCTAAAGTCGAAATAGCGAATTGTCATAGTTGGCCCTTATCCGGTATAGCTCCCTAATGTAAATGTGCAATAGTTACGGACCTTAAGGTTAGGGTACGGGTTAAGGTAAGTGCATACATAGTAATACATGCAACCTTTACTTTAAGGTTAGAAGTAGGGTTATGTTAAGTGTATGTATAATAATATAGTTGTGTAGCTGAATGTATACATAAATTATACTTTTGTCATAGTTGAGTGTTGTTTGTTTATAGTTAGATACATCTGTGTGTAGTGAATGTTTGATTAGGATATGGGATATATGGGTGAAGTGTAGATATGGGAAAGTGTGGATTATTTATTTTGTTTGGGTAGGTAGTACGAAGCGGGCGGTGGGGTTGGTCAACTATGGCAATTTGATACTTTGAATTTCATGCTTCAGGATGTTCAGTGTTTTCGTGGTTCGCTATTTATGTGTCGGTGTTTAGGTATTCGGGTAAGTGAGGTTTCGGTATTTTAATATAGACACAGTAGAATGCTTGGTGTTTGAAATGTTATTCCTCTGAAGGCATTGAGCTGAGGTACCAGAATGCCATTATATCTTTGCAGTATTTGTGGCTCCATTTGCTTTTTTTGCATTGTTTTTGAGAAACATCAAACATAGTGGCAGAATTCAAGAATGCATGGGGCAGACAGAAGGCAATTACTATTCTGAGAGAAAATTTCTTAAACCTCATTCAAAGCTTCTAAGCTATAGTCTCACTTTAATACATTTAATTGTACCAATGTCACAGGAAAAGCATGCTTAGCACGGCCTTTAACAAGCTCTGGGAATAGCTGTAGTGATTGAAAATATTAGGGAATTGTCCTGTCATTTACAGGGATATGAAAGTGCTCAATTTACTATCTGTTTTCTGTGGAATAAACCTTTGGAATATTAATTTGGGCTCCCATGCTTTGTTGGTTAGAGAGTGCCTTTATTGGGAGTCGCTGTTTCCACTGGAGTTTATTTATTTGTAGTTTTTTGGATTTTTTCTCCAGTTTTTCCTGTTATTGGATTACATTTAATTTTTTCAAACACCTTTATTGAATTATCACTTATGACATAGGCAAACTTACATTTATATAAAAGAAAACAAACCATATTACTATGTTCACAGTTACAAACATTATACATCACATATATTCTTCTGTGCAATATAATCAATCCAATATTACATAAATTGTTCAATTCTTGCCTTCCCTTAAACTTCATTCCTACTCCAAAACATTTTTTCTGCATGTATTGTTCCCACAATTTCCATTTTTTTCTATGTAATTTGTCCTTACCCTTTTCTAAAGATCCCATTTCCAATTATTTTATCTCTGTTACAACAGTTACTACTTCAAATATTTCTGGTTTACACTTTGATTTCTATTTTTTAGTAATTGCATTTTGGCAGCCAGCAGAATTAAACTTAGCAAAGCTTTACTATGTCTAGGCAATTATATTCCTGTATCCCATCTCAAAAAATATAATTTCCTTAGTTACATCCATTTGCTCACCCAGCATTTCTGATAGAGTACTGTGTAGGAAATTTTTAGAGTCTGTCAATTCATTGTTGTTGTCTTTCAGCTTTTCCCGGTTAGGGGTTGCCACAGCAGAAATCCGGTCCGCTAATGATTGGCAGTAGATTTTCACGAACGCTGAGGTGCCAGCTCGACGTCCAACCTTCAATGAAGGCACGCCCAATTATGCATGTCTTTCGAATGCCCACCCAACTGCGGGGAGGACATGCAGACTCCACTCAGAAGGCACTCCCCGCACTTCAGCCGAGAATCAAACGGGAGATCTTCTTGCTGTGAGGCAACAATGCTACCGCTGCAATTTATTACACTTCCAAAACATGTATTGTTAATCTCTTTCCTCCCTATCACACCTCTAAAATTTGCCATCTACCTGAGGAAAAATTCTGAAATCTGCTTGTGGTATAAAATACCTATGCAAACACTTCCAAGCAAAAATCCTAAATTGTCCAGACTTTTGTTGCATATCTGGGAGCCACACATGTCTTCTGATTCTTTTTTTTTTTTTTTTTTTTTGTGAACTGTTTATCCATTCTCTCTTCCCAATCTTTTCTAACTGCCTCTGATAGATTCCTATAGTTATTATGCAATGCCCTACTAATTATCCCTTTTTTAACATCAGCTTCTGTTTAAATTCACTTAAAAACTCTGTCAGTGCAGTTCTTTCACTTATGATTCTCCTATCCTTTTCTATACTCAATCAATCCCTGATAGGGAAAGCATTCTCTAGCTTGCAGACCAAATGTCTTCTTGGCCTCTTTCCATTTTATTACATTTCCCTCTTTAATTATTTGTTCCCAATAACATGGTTCCTTTGCCAGTTTCCTCCAGTAAATTCCAGCCTCCTTTTACCCTATTCTCTATACCCCTAACTGCAGTCATCCCTACCAGCAGAATTTCCTTTCTCCATTCCTGTGTTGGCTTAGTTCTTAGAATACTTTCTTTTATTTTAGGAACATAATATTTTGTATGACTGTTGTGATTTTCCTTAAGAAGGTACATCCAAAATCCCATTCTTTCTTTATTTCTTGAGTTTTCCCCTTGCTTCATCATCATCCCTTTCCACTTTGAACTGTAGCTTTCTGCTTGTGTTATGTATAAGAGTGTTAACTGTGTAGCTCTAAAATATCTCTTCAAATCAGGTAATCATAAACCACTTTATTCAATCAGAATGATCAATTTTTCCCATTTGACTCTTGCCCTCATCTCCCCCCAGATAAAATCCTTCAACTCTTTATTAATATCCACAACTTCTCTGGTTGATAAAATGTTTCCTGACCTGTGTATAAAACTAAAGGGGCTAAAAACATTGTTACTGCTTGTATCTTTCTATCCATATCCATAGGCAAGAAATTCCAGCTTTCCAGTTTTTGTATTATCTTTTGTTTAGTCTTTTTCCAAATAACCTTACCTGCCAAAACAGTCTTTTTTAACCCATGCACCTAAATACTTCATTTTAATATGTCCCCAGAAGTAAGGGTATTGCTGAACCATTTCATGTCTGGATATATAGTTTACAGCTATAGTCTTTATTTTATCTTTATTAAATTTGTACCCCTCCAAAAAAACTTGATACTGTCTCCAAAGGATCCACAACACTGAGATGTATTTTCAGGTTTTATCAGGTACAAAATAATATCATCTCCAAATAAAGCCAACTTTTCTTGATTTCCATGCCAAATGTACCCATGAATTTCTGAGTGTCTTATTTTCTTTGACAACAGTTCTAAGTATATCACAAATAAAAAAGGGGAAGAGGACACCCCACCTAGTTGCTCTGTTCAGACACAACTTATCAGTGAGGAACCATCCCACTTTAATTATTGTATTAGAGAATGCAAAGGTTTCCATTGCCCTACTCATACAATTCCCGCTTACTCTGTTGAATGGTTTCTCTGCATCAAGACCCAACAGCAACAGTGGCATTTTTTATATTCTGCTTCTTTCTGGATCATCATTCTACTAACGTTGTTAAATACCTGCTTCCCTTCTACAAAACCACATTGACCATATCCGTTCATTTTGGCAACAACTTTGCCATTCCTTAAGCCATTATTGACATAAATACCTTATAATTATGGCTTAAAATTGAAATGGGCCTATATGAAGGCAGATCTGATGGGTCTTTACCACCTTTAGGTATTACAGCCACCACAGCTTTTTTTCCAAGATGTCGGTGCTTAACCTCCTTTTAAAATACTGTTAAACAAAACTTTCATGATCTTTATCATTTTATTCCCTCTTAGATTCCAAACTTTCACTGGAATTCCATCTATTCATGGAGACTTTCATGCAGATTGGTTATACATCACCATTTTTATCATATTTCCTCCTACCTTGACTATTAATTGTTGAGCCTCATCTACCTCTAACTTTGGCATATAAAGTCTTGCATAAATGTTTTCATTTGTGATCTTTCTTGATTTCTGCATTTCTCTGTTTTATACAAATTTTCCTAACATTTTTGAAATATCTCTAATATCTCTAGAGGATCTGTGGTTATTTTCCTTGCTATAGGCTCCCTAAGTTTGGCATTACCCACTTCTACTTTCTGTTGCCTAAGTCAATGTCCAAAAATTTTTTGTGCTCTGGAGTTATCAGAAATAGTTCTTTAATAGCAATCTTTTCTGAATTCATGCATATTATCCCGGAGTTCCTTTATTTTCTCAGCACTCTGCAGTTGTCCCTCTCCTTGTTCAGTAAGACTCCCCTTATTCTGGAATACTTTAGCCTTTATCATCCCCTCTAATAATTTTTGTTACTTCTTAACCACATCTCTTTTTTCTTTTATTTCTACCCTAATTTTAGACTTCACTTTCATTTTATCCCACTCACTAGCTATAACTTCAGAATAATTTTCTATCTTCCCTAATAACTCCTGAATAATTTTCACTACCCATTCCTTAAATTCTTCTCTTTTTAACAAATTGGTGGGGAAGTGCCTGTGTCTCATTTTTACTTCATTATCCTTCATATTTATCTTAGTTAATTTTGGCACATGATCTTAAATAGTTATTGTATGTGTGCCAAAGCTCTCAATTAAATGCACATTTCTGTGAAGAGTAATTCTGTCTAGTGTAACCCAGTTATTCTACCTTGGGGAATAATATGCAAATTATTTCAAGAGTTCATACTATCGAATTTACATCTTTCATACCAAATATTTTCAGAAATGTCTTCAGAAATCTATCTTCATTCATTATATTTTCCTTCTAGGCCCTCCAGATATATCCTCACTATTGCAAATCAAATCCCAGTCCCCAACTATACATAATATTCCCTGCTGCAAGCTTATAATTTTTTCTCAAAGTTTTTTTTAAGATCCGTAATAGCAGTTTTAGGTGGAATATAAATACATGCCAGCAAAATCCTCTTCCCTTGCCAGTAGCTTCTTACTACCATAATTCTACCATTATTATCTTTTTTCCCTCTTCTATAATTATTGGAGCTCATCTAGCAATTAGTATAAGTACCCCTCTTTTCCTTTGTTCTGGATACTATGCTGAATATATATACTGAAATACTTTCTTTATCAAATTCACACACTAGGTTCTTTTCAAATGCATCTCCTGTAGCATTGCAATTTGCACTCTGCATTTCTTACTATAATTCAACACTCTTTCCTTTTTGTCTATACCTGTGCAACCATTCATATAAAGATAACATGAAAAAGTTATTATGATAAGACATTGTTATTCCCACCTAATATAACAGCTTTTTTTAGAAGTCTATTTTTAGCTTTTGTGATGCATACAACCACTAAAGTTTGGCAGGTTGATCTTTTATACAGTTGTTTCTTGTCCTCTCCATTTGAACCTCTGTCTCTTTTACAAGACCTTTTACTTTAATGAAAACCCTGAAACAAAAAAAACTAAACGCCCTCCAGAACACCCACATAACCTATTAACTTAATACATACGCACAAAAATATCTATATCTACATTTTCTGCACACACACAGGCATTATATGACCTAATGTTAAGGTTATCCATGCTAAGATGCATGTTATTGCCTGTGCTCCAACTTACACTAATTGCTGTCTGTTCTTGTTTTAGCTTTACTCTCCTCGCAGATGTGAAAAACAACTTGCATGTTTTCAGAAAACATTAACATTTAGCCTCAAATTAACCAATGGTCTGTTTTTTATTGTCCTATAATCTGTGTGCCTACATGGAAACATAAGAGAAAATGTAGCACTAAGCTGCAGGCTTCTACAGTCATGCAGAGCATCTATTGCTAAAGGAAACATTTTGATTATGTTCAGGCTTCTCTGATTTACTTGTTTCCACTTAAAACGCATTATTAGATTAAGCCAAGGGTTTTAATCTAGATATTCACCTATGCAAAACTAAGAGAAAACATATCAGCTCTACATATATTATTTTCTGGGTACTTCTACCCCCACTTTAACAATTAGAAATTACAGCCTATTAACATAAACATGCTTCTGTCCAGGCTTTCTTCTCTTTTTGCTTTGTAATGCCTACATTTCCTAATTCTAAAAAACAAGAAAGGATGAAAAAAAGCATCTGATTGCTTTAGTATTTTTATCACATACAACAATATCTGAAAATAATTTACTGTACAGCATGTAATTTATATCATGAAAAGTTTTATAGTAATTGTGCTAAGAACAGAAATTGTACTCATGGTTACCTTTTTCCTTCTTTTTCCCTTCTCTTTAATGTCCTTCCAGACATTAATTACATGGAGTGGGAGAAAAGCCTTTCAGTCCCACCAGGTTTAACAAAGTCAAGGTCCATTATTTTTACATTTTCTTTTGCAGATATATGTGATTGATGCTTTGTAATCTCACATTTATTCACTAATTTCTGTGTTGCTGGTCTTCTTTCTGTTTATCCACATCTTCCAATACCAGACTCCAGTTCAATTCCAAGGTACTTCCAATTTTCATAGCCAACTCGGAAGCATGAAATTTTTACCCCAATGCAATTGGATACTCTTTCATATTTAAATTCATATTTATTGTCTATGAGAATATTTATTGGACTATTTGACCCCAATTAAATGTAATAAAAGCATTTTAGTACTTAATATTTTACTCAGGAATTTTACATAGTAATTTAATATATTATCTAACATTTTAATATACTAATATTAATTTATTTAACATATTATTTAATATGTAAGTACTGCGGTGGTGGCGCTGCGGTAGCGTTGTCGCCTCACAGTAAGACGTTGTCCCGTTCGATTCTCAGCTAGAGCGTCTTCTGTGTGGAGATATGCGTGAATGGGCGTACCTTAGTTGAAGGTTGTGCGTCAGAGCTGGCAACTTGGCACGTAAAAATCTGCCAATCATTAGCGGACCGGAGTTCCGCTGTGGCGACCCCTAACCGGAAAAAGCTGAAAGACACAACAACAACAACATTATTTAATATGTAAACATTATTAATTTAATTAATTACAGTTTTTAACGTGTACAATAAAATCAATTTGGAATTTTAATTAGGATATTTACATACTATTTATTATTTTTAGTTAGCCCATTAAGAAATTGTGAGCAGCTTCACATAGGTATTCTAAATTTGTACGATTGGCACAACAAAACTGTATTTATGCATGAGCGTTTTGTAACTTTTTTCTTTTTTAGTATAAATTGTCTTGGCTCAAACATTAATTTTATTATTGCTATTTTAATGGGGACCAGCAGGTGGCACCAGTTAAATTTTTTAGGGTTTACTATTATTTCTTTGAACGGAAAAACATTTTACGTTTGGAAAAATGAATAGTAATACCGAAATGAAAAAAAAGAACGGTGACAATGTCGAACCAAATGCTTGACGCATTTGACTTGACATTCTTGTTGAAACCACCACATGATAGCCATATAGGAGCTGATGTAAATCAGACTCCTATATGACAAATCATGTTTTTGCAGGGGGGCAAGACCCCCTGCACCCCCATGCGGGGGGGCTGCACCCCCCTACTTATATATTTTAACTCTGAGATCGCATTACAGTGGGGATGTGGAGGAATTTCCACTCCCCACTGTACCTCGATCTCTGTGCAGATAGTCGACTTACATTTATGGGAATGCAGTAGTGCATTTGCACAAGTGTATTCGACCACCTGGTTCACAAACGTTTGTGTGCTCGACATTCTGATGTTCAGCACATTGCAGCCGATAGAATGTCGTTCGCACAAACGTATGTAAACCATTTTTTAGTGTGCTGTGATGAAATCTACTTTACTTTTATTTTGCTTTACTAATAACAACACATCGTACCTTGCATCTCATTATATTAGCACAACAAGGAGCTCAGAACTTAATGCTGGCAATACATTCTCTGTGTAAAATCAGTTCAAGCAGTTATTTTAGTAATATTTCATGCTGGCAATACATTCTTTGTTAATGGCTTGCATTGTTTGTCTCATGCTATCATGTACTACTGTCAGTTCCAGTATTGAATGTAGTTGATTTTAATGTTTATATAGAATATATGAAATTTTTAATGGTTGTTTTATTCTGTAGACTTTGTTTTGGTTTTTATACTGTACTAATGTTAGAGACGTATATTTAGAGTTTTACAGATATAGTTTTGGAATTTGTTAATGCTGGGATCAAACTGTCTGGGGTCAAAATGTCCTGTACCCATCAACTCCTGGGCTTTTCTCTGTTTCTCATGCATCTTCCATTGGAGCACTGGAAAAGGTTTCACTGGCAAAGTCTCTCTTTCAGCTTTATTATCAGAAGAATGAGAAGCAGTGTCCCCTTTTGTATTTCCTCCTTAGCCTGTTCTGCATTAAAAATTTAATTTCATTTATTTATTTTACATTTGTTCACCGGGAAAGTCTGACTGGATATATGTCTATTTTCAGCGGAGGCCTGGGGAGAAAAGCTCCAGAAAGCAGAGTACAAATACATTAGGAACAATAGAAACATTTAGGGATAAGTATAATATGCAGTTTTCAGTAGGGTTATAAACATAAATAAAACATAGTAGACAACATCAAAATCATGGGGCTTCAATTTCAGACAATAATACACGCAGTTATGGGCCAAGTCCCTTCAAGAATCCATAGACTTATTAGAGTATATGGTTGAAATGCTAAGGGAGAGTTTGCAGGAACAGCGGGTGGTGATTAGTCAGTGTTTAAGCAGGGACACTGCCAATGCTGTTGGAAGTGTAGTTTGAGGCTTTTTTTGAACTGGGTTAAGGAGGATTGGTGAGTAAGTGCGGCAGGTAGCATATTCCAAGTTTTGCCTACAGAGTTGGCAAATAGAGAGTCCCCAGCCACATTTATGCTCTTAGTTGTTTGTACCAACAGTTTGTCAGCAGAGAGTAGTGACCTCAGGTTGCTGTATGGTTTGATGATCTTATTTAGTGCTGGTGTTTTTTGGGTTGATATAGTATTTTGTGGGTTATTATAAGTTGGTTGTATCGGTTGTAAAATTACTTTGATCCCCCAGGAAAAATATTCTGAAGACAGCTGGGTACAGTAGCTCAAATCTCACACCTGCCTTTTGACATTCTCTGATTGCTGGAATAATTTGCTTCTCTTCTGCCTGGTGTACTCTGAATAATCATTTTCCACAAACATTCTCTTATTGCTGGAATAATTTGTTTCTCTTCTGCCTGGTGTACTGTGAATAATCATTTTCCACAAACACTCTGCTCTTCCCCACTTTTAATCCTTTGCCCTTCTGCCACAGTTTTGCCAGGATTAACGCTTTCTGCTGGCATGACTGCATCTTTACTAATACAGGTCTTGGCTGCTTTCTCATGACCATGTTTGAAGCATACCCACAGTGTGCCCATTCAGTTAACAAATCCTAGTGTGGAATACCCGTTCAGTTGCTTATTTGTGCCTTCATAAAATTAATATAGTCTGCTCCTTCCAGTTTCTGTGGTAGAGCAGAAAATCTCATTTTTTTTCTGCATGCTCTATCTTGTAGCTCTATCATTTTTTGAAACATCTCTTCTTGAGTGGTCTCATACTCATCCAGCCTTTTCTTCATTTTGATCTCTGATTTTTGCAGTTTTATTGATCTAAATATTTGTTTAAAGGATCTTCCATAGTTTCCAGCCTTATATTATTTAAGTTGATTCACTCCTTCAATGTTTAATTTATTTTAATCAGCTCTGAGCATATTTAATTTTTTTTCTTCTAGAATGCTAGATGCCATCTCTTGCACCAAAGGTTGAACCTGAATTTCATTTTGCTGAACAGCTGCAGGATTCTTCCCAGTTGGTGTTTTCTCTTCACTTTTTCTAGTTGATTTTCTTTCAGGCTCCCTTAGTTTCCATCCAGACAGTGTATTTAACTAGCCAGTATCTGAATGTACTTAAAGCGGTAGAGTTTCTAGCCCTCATTTCTCAGTTTCTTTTTTCACATTTTGTAAGTGCACCTTAATCCATTTCTTCAGCACACTAACAAACTGGGTATGATCATTAATCCAATTGTAATCCTCTGTGTTTAGGAGCTAATAACTGCTTTGTGAATACATTTCAACATCTTGTATTTGCCAGAAAATCCCAAATTTAGCCTTACAATAGCAGAGTACCACAAAATTCTGAGTGGCTCCATCAAATCACAATTTGTACATTTGTTGGACTCACTTCACCTGCTGTTTCATTACCAGCCCATGCCCATGACATCACAAATGGGATGATGTCAACAGAGCCAAGAATGAAGCTGTCCACCTGAATGAATGCACTGGTGTGAGGGAATCAATCATGAGCAGTGGGTAATGTATGTAAAGTCTATTTCTGAACTCTAAATCTATCCCAAACTTCTTTCCAACAGGCAGCATTCATCTGCACACTATTCTTCACACATTATGGCTGCTGCAGGGGAACTGAAGAATAACAGAGTACAGAAGTCAAGTCTGCACTCTGCAGGTGAATTTAAGTGGAAAAGTGTTCTGAAATGCAATTTGTGATTGGCAGTCAAATAACTCTGCACCTGTAGTTTTCTCTTGTGCACATGAAACCTTTATAAAGAACAGTCTTAATATCCAAACTGAAGGATGGCACCTTGTATTGCCCCTCTTTGAACCCCATCATTTCACTAGATAATGAAGTCTTTGTTGTCATTTAAAGAGGCTGATCATATTCCTGTTAGAGGAGTTACTGGTCATATTTGCTGAATTGAGAGGTGAAGCCATTTCAAATCTGTAATGCAGAATTTTTTTTTTGGCAAACTTTGTCATTTCTCATCTTTAAGGTTGCCATCCGTCTGTTTATCCCTTTGCTGTTGACACAAACATGTGTGAAATTTTTACCACTTGTAACTTGGGACAGCATAAATGTTGAGATGAATATTATTTCAGTCTATTCAGCTTCTTCAGTATATGTTTCACAGCTGGGCAGCATGCAGACTATTGGACCATACATTACTCTTTCTTCTGTTCTAGGCTGGAGATACCAAATTCCTCAAAGCTTTGCCTATATATGCATACATACATCTGCATATGTGTGTGTATTCACAAAATGCAGTTGGAAAAGCAAGTTAAATTACGAATTACGATGTACGTTATTCATAAGTTTATTCGGTAATAACACAATTTGTACAGCTGTTCGTTTGAAGAAATGAATGGGTAGTATTGCAGTACGTGGACAGAAAACATCTATGGTTGCATGTTTTAAATGTGAAGTACAAAAAAGTATTAATTTTAGTTAAAAAGTGATGAAACAAGTTGCATTGCTTTACCTTTGTACTGTGACACCAGCCTGGGTCAGGTCGGAGTGGACCTTGTATCAGTTTACCTACCTAGGTAAGTAATGAGTAAATAAAATAAAGTGTGAGTACATTCTAAGGATAGAACTAGGAGGGTGGTGTTGCTGGAAGGAAAATAACCAGACTGGTAGAACAGTCATTAGGAAAACAGGTGTCATTAGTATATTTTTGTGATATGTTGCCCTGTACAGGAAGCATCCAAAAAAACTCAAGAATCTATGCCAGAAATATGTGCTCTGTCCCAAAGAAAATTCCAAAGTCCCTAACAGTAGGCCTGAATAGATATTACTACAAACAGAAACCTTAGTTATCAACATATATTCAGAGCCAATTTAATATGTGGATGGTATGCCCACTGTTGTGAAACAATGTTCAAGAATGCACTGATCTGCAAGATCTGAATAAAGCAATTAAAAGAGAGCATTTACTTTGCACTTACATTTAATGAAGTAGTCTCAAGTATGACATTTCCTGAGTTTATGAAAGTTTGAAAAAAGTCAGAAGTGTCAGGCTTGATAAACTTATAATCAGAAGTTGGACTGATGAACCAGGAGAAAGAGGCAGGTATATATTTATGTATTTAAATATTTGGTAGTCAGGTGAGTGAGCTGGTCTGAACAGAAAATCTTCATCCGTGACCTGAGGAAAAGACACCACTATGAAAACACAGCAATACTTTTTTTGAATACAAATGCAGATAGTGACATACATGTGGGTATAGTAAGCTGGATACTAACTAAACTGTATATAATAAGCAGTTGGAGTGTTTCTTTTCTGTGATATTTTAAACAAACTGCATCTATACATATTTGGGAGCACCTACCACCCTGTAGGAAATCTATACGTGTGGGAATTAGTGTAAGGAAGTTAAGATTAAAACATTTTTTTCCATTTGTATTTTGCATCATCACTTTTCTCTTATTTTAACTTTTTAAACTTGTGTTTATGAGCAGTGGTGCCCTGTACTCCTTTTGGAAGTGGGAGGAGTTATGTAGTTCAGTATGCAGATTTTTGCAAATTAAGTTGTATAGGATTTTGACTAAATATACCTACTCTTCAAGAGTCTTTTTTCCAGATTTTAATGTCTGCAGATTGATAGTTATGGCTACCTGCTATATAGTAAATGGAAACTTATCTTCAGCACTGCAGGAACTGATATGTATACCTTTTACTGCACAAGAGTTGAGCAGAGCTTCTCAGACATAGTGCACTACTATGATATGTTTAGTGTTCTGTCTCACAGTATATTCCTGTGACCCTGTAAAGTATGTACATGAACCTGGGCCACAACTGTACTGCTGAAAGTGCTTCGGTCTCAGCTTACACTAATGTCTGACCTGTGCCCACACATCTTTTTTTAGTCAAATAGAAGTTAATACAAATCAGATCTTGTTTTATCAAACACTTTTATTTTGTAGATATTTCCTAGCATGCAGCAGAACTAATTCCCCTTCAGTCCTCATAGAGATGTGAACTGAAGTCAGCAGATATTACGGCTTACTGGGTGCCAGCAAAAAGCACGGTTTGTCTCACAAGTCTTTCAATCTGACTAGAAAGACTTACCTCTAAGGAATGTTAATGCATCTTTGTCAGACGGTACCAGTTCAGATGAAACATTTTAGAAGTAACAGCTCCTTGTACTCTATCTGCAGATGTTCCATGAACCGTGTCACAATCATATCCATCGCCATTTTTCACATCAGGTGTTCATCACAGAGATTGCTTCTAGTTAATTTTACACTATCCTTCATTGCTGACATAAGCACTAAATCACACACTACTGCATATAGTATATACTCCTCACTTATCGAATGCTTCTTGTGCCTAGTGTCAACAGCCATTTTACCTGTATAAATGTAGTGTGATGTAAAACGCAAAGCTTCACCAGGAAGCAAATATGTGTTTCTAGTCCCCTCACCACATTAAAATGATTTTATTAATTGACTCTTGTTGTTGCTTGACGGGTGAGATACTGTACTGCACAGTTTTAGCACACATATGAATGCAGCTTCCTGTGAAATAGTGGTTTTGTATTCAGTGATGTCACAGCAAAGACAATATCTTACTACATCATGTTCTAGACTGGAAAATGTTCCAACAGTGTAATTACTGCTATCAGGTAATAAAAAAAATCAAAGCAAAGCAGACCATTAAAACAATAGACAGTATGCACAAAGTAATGAAAACGTTGAAAACAATATTCAAATACAAAGCTCCAGCTCTTAAAAAAATTATGCCAACAACTTTTCAGTAATTAATGCATAATCTAAATGGACAGTGAAGATAAAACGAAGAACATGTCCAGAAAAAAAGAAGGTGACAGCCTGAACAATGTGTACAGCTTGGTTTTGACATACTGATACCATCACAAAGTAAAAATCTTTATTTAAAATTGAAAACACTTACAAGCATCTTCTTGCTGAGGCAGTTCCACATTACCCATTGGGCAAACACTTCACACTTAAAGTTATCACTTCATAGCAATGTCAACATCACACATGGGATACAAAGCTTAAATTGACATTTTCAATTACTAGAAGATCAAGAGGTGAGCTGGCACCATCTAAATATTTATGACCCCCAAGGAAGATGGCAGCCTGTTGGATCAAGCTATTAGTGGGACTTTAAGCTTCAAAAAACAAGGTCCCAGCTAACTTTACTTTGTAGGATGCAATACTGTCTGAAAGTAAAGCAGTTTGACCAAACCAGTAACCTGCCACAAAACAAACACAATATAAGAATATGGGATAACTCAGCTGTTAAGTGTGCCTTGAGTAAGAACCTCTTAGAAAGCATGTACAGACCTATGAAACAATAACTTAAATCCTAAATGTACTGCACATAATCTACAATTTCTGGAAACTTTTTGTTGCAACAGTTGAACATATAGCCAGGTTGTACTTGCAGGCAGTTCCTTATATACAGTTCTTTCACAAAAGACACAAATATAAAACACACAGTTCTGGGTTATGAAGATGTTGATTTAACTAGCTATTGAAATAATGGAGCAACATCAATGCATGAAGTAGGCTGACATAAAAAGGACACAGTCACCCTTTCTGTTAAACATGTGGTGTCCATGACACACATTTGCCATGGTCTCAGTGCACAGTCATAACTAATAATTTACAAAAGACTTGGCACATACATCACAAGCAGCCATGAAACATACAAAATGTTTAAGTCTCTGGTACCACCTAAGAATAACTAGTGCTGGAACAGTATCTTCAAAATTACAACTGAACGTCAAGCTTGTAAAACTTCACAAATGTTACCATCAGTATAAAAGGTAGTGGGGTTCCACAGTTTAGTAACAATGACTATATGGATTCCAAATTCACAGTGTTAAGCCAGAACATATTTTATACAATAAACATGAAAGGTTACAAAAGATGAAGCCAGTGGAAGGAGCAAAATAATGTTTATTTATTGTATTGAAATGGCTTCCTTTACTAGAAATTTCTCATTGTGTATATAAACATTTTGCACCTTGGAGATGATAGGTTAAGGAACAGGAACAGTTCTGCTCCTATTTCAATTGTAAAGTAATAGTGGAATGCCTCAGTAAAGCAAGTTAAGATGCAGTCTCACAGAATCATTTAGTAAGTGGAATCTGGATGTCTGTAGGTTGGTCAGACATAATGAAATTGCAAGACATAGAAATGATAAAGAGGTACTTTGTTAACTTTCCAAGGATCTCCAGAAATATAATAAAATTTCATACCTTGACTCCTTCTAAAGCAAACAATGAGCTTATACCGAGTGAAAAATTACTTTCAGTAACTTTTTTCCTGAGCACTCTGCTATTCTGAATGTGGTAAAACTATTGCTATAAATAAGTTACACACAATCCAGAACACAACGTACCTAGACTTAATAAAAGCACAGATGGACACTGATTACAGAAAACACACTCAGACACGCATATATGCACACATGCATGTGGATACACACATAAACCATTGTATAAGTGGAACACAAGACAGATAATTTCTTTTACATGTTTAGAAGTAAACATAATCTACAGTCCCTTTGAGAAACAGAAATAATTTTTATCTTAAGTACCACTCTGCTCTACACTTTCAGATGTTTTAGTTCTGTTAGTGGGCCAAGGTTCTGTCAAACTGCTTGAAGTTAACAGTCATATTTTATATCTGAAATAATTATTTTATTTTCTGTAGAAATAAACTTATTTGCTTGATGCCAGTATGTATGATGGGTTTACCTTTATATGTGCGTAATGCACATATGTGAAAGTGGATTGTGCGAAAGGACGTTTTCAAGTTTTCAGATAGCCAAAAAAAAATGCATTGAATGTGCAATGAGTGAATGCACAGTGACATTTGCTCATTGCAGATTCAGCATTTTGAGTGCGGAGTGCACTAAAGTGGGGATCGGGAAATGGACCCTTTCCCCACTGTAGTGCGACCTCAGAGTTAGAATATTAAAGTAGTTGGGTGGGGGGGTGCAGCCCCCCACATGGGGGGTGCAGGGGGGCTTGCTCCCCTGTATTACATTGTGTGTTCGACATCAGAGTTCAAAACTCAGCAAATCTGCTGTTCGATTTTCTGAGTTTCAAATTTCCGTGACGTTCAACAATCAGAATTCGGCATTTCGGTTCACTCAACTAGCTGATTGACAACATGATTTTCAACGTTTCAAAGGTAAACTGCCTGATAAGCACTAGAAAACTCAATAAAAGCTAGCATACATGTGACTCAAAAGAAAAATGTATCTTAAGGGAAAAAATCCCTTGGAACAAAAAGTATTGCGGAAAAGCAGGGCAGCTAATAAAGCAAAGCAAATCAAAAGGAAATTGGGATTGGGAAACAGAACTTAAATAGCACATTTTTCTGAGTTCTATTGCTAAAGAGCAGAAGACATTTTTCTTCATATTCTCAAAGGTGAATTGTTCATTTTTACTCTGCTTGACCTTGGTTCAGAAATGTAGCAAAATAAGGTGGGGCAAAAGGGGGGGCACAATCAGTAGAAGTTGATCAGTTTTCAGTGCATCTGAATGCCAGTATTGCATCTGCACTGAGCTGCTTTAGTACTCCATATGTGGCATAAATTGTAGTATCTGCAGTAACAAGGGGGGTGCCAGATCAGGGGATAGCCACAGGCATCAGAATAGCTAACCACCTCTGCCTTGGTTACCTGAATGTGATGCTTGATACAAGGCGTAGTGATGTGCTAAAGCTCTATGTGAATTTTTTATGCCTTCTTCAAAACTGGGATCCTTGAAAAACAGAGTACTCTTTTAACATTCTGGAAAATTACTGCTCTTTCTTCATGTTGCAGTTTGCTCAGACTGGGCTAAGGGAGATGAAAGCTCAACTTGGGGGAGGGGTGCAAAGAGGCTTGCTTTCTTGTAAAAAAACATTTCCTTGAATTTCAGTGGTGCGTGTGTGTGTGTGTGTGTGTGTGTGTGTGTGTGTGTGTGTGTGTGTGTGTGTGTGTGTGTGCGCGTGTTTGTATAAATGAAGAATTTCTTAGAGCAGTGCTGCAGTAATCCTTTATGTACTTGAGGAAGCAGTTTTGTG
The DNA here is from genome assembly GCF_019279795.1 of Protopterus annectens. Classification (NCBI taxonomy): domain Eukaryota; kingdom Metazoa; phylum Chordata; order Ceratodontiformes; family Protopteridae; genus Protopterus; species Protopterus annectens. The sequence continues at coordinate 1,734,956,638 of NC_056725.1, read as the reverse complement.
CAGTTATGCATAAGCATACCTCTCAACTCTCCTGATGTTAGCCTCATATTTTTGGCCTGATCCCCGTAGAATTTGTGGTTTTCTTGCACTGGGGTGATCTGAGGATTGAAGTCACTAAGCAATGACATACATTTGAGTTTCAGACTTCAAATCCAGCAACTTTCTAAGTTTATAAGAGCAATATTTAAAATCTGTCCGTATTTTATGGGCTTCTGTCCCCCCATTTTGTCAGGCTTTGTCCAGATTTCTTGCCCTAAGAGTTTGAGCAGTATGTGTATGAGCTGATATGTTTTGTCTGACAGAGAATTGAGGAGACACAATGGACCAGGAGACAGTCATAGCTGACATTCTAGTTATGGTGATGTCATCATCAGTGAGATCACGGCAATCATGGAGCAGTGGGAGTAATGCACACAAATACATATACATACATATATATGTGTATGTGTCCACTATTATTATATTATAACAGCAATTATTACTTAGAGAAAATAAATAAAATATGTGTGCAAGGACTTCAAAAGTGCAGTTAAGCTCAAGTAAAACTGTTGACCATGAAACATCCAGTTTACTGCCAGGCTTCTAGTCCCCACCAAGCAGTAGACAACTGGCACCTACCATCATCTACCCAAAGTGCTGAAAAAACAAAACAAAACAAAAAAAAAACTAAATACATGCCCACAGTTTTGGCACCTATCAGTAATTTATAGTCAAACTCTAAAATTTGTGCCAAATTCAAAAACCTTGGAGGTCCTCTCCTCATTAATGTGGCACTGACATTGTGTAGCTCAACCAAAAAGGTTGACATCACCATCAGTTTATGAAATTGTAGTGATATATGCAGTGCATTATGTGGGCTCTCATATATAGCATACTTGGAAAAGTGAATTAAAAATACAAAAAGCATAAAGTTATGGCTAAATGCTGATTACTCCACAGGGGAAGCATGCAAGCCCTCTCCTTAGTTTGTGGATTATTTATTAATACCTGGTCCAAACAGGAAGATGATCCAGCAGTTGTGAGGGGTTAAAAGAGGGGAATGAAGTGTTAGTTGTGCAGTGTGAGAGAGAAGTAGATGTATGGAAAATAACAATGGGCCATTTTAAATTCTTTCTATATTTTAGGGACTTAGTGGCATAATAGACAAGTTCGTCACAAGTGGAATCACTGTCACTTGGATTTTGGTACATCTCAGTGATACCAAAAAGTGGCCTACAAGTGGCCTACAAGTGGATAGTATGATAAAATTCAGTGGTAGGTGGTACAGTTTTATTACACTGAGGGTTATATAAAGAATTGTATTTATTTTAGGTATTTGAAACTGGCAAAGATGGTACAAGCAATGTCCAACTGCATGATAACTGTCACAATGACGCCATATACATGATCTGAATATGATAAGAAATCACACCATGTTGATGGGGAGTGTTTGCGATTAATAAAGATTTGTTTCATAAAAAAAATTTCAATTTACAAGACATGATGGAGGAAATAATCTATTATCACAAAAGGACTTGACCTAGGCAGCCTGGGAGTCCTACTGTCATTCTGGGAGTGTACCATGTGGGAAAAGAAAAAGTACTGGGGAAAAGTTTAATCCGGCTACATGAGCAGACTGAATGAGAACTTGAGGCTTCTCTTCTGTATGGGAAAAGTAACTGGTAAAATGAGCAATGTCACTTCACTGACAGGGATGCACACATGTGTGCATGCACTGCGTGAGGCTGAAGATGAACATACGTGGAAATAAAAAAACATCTACCCAGTGCTCCAAAGAACAGGCAGGCCACTATGATATAAGCTCTGCCAGAATGCACCTCATACTATTACACCTCATTATTATTACAGAAACAAAAGAGTGACCGTAAAGACTTGAGAAGGGCAGGTGCATCAAAACACATAGCACTTCTAGATCTGAAGTTCACTAAATGAAGAAGCAGAGCTGATACCGTGGATAAATAAATAATGCATTTCAACATCATGTGTGGGGTTCAGGAAACATATCTCAAACTTTTAACAGTAAAGGCCTGATAATGTATATGCATTAATAGTAAATAGATCAAAGAGGCCAAATATTTTGTGCCTCAGAGTCAATGGGAAAGGCCAAAAACCTGCTGCTTCTCTAAGAAGATGTGGAGGTGAAAAATATACAGCACCAGATCAAGTACACACTGTAGATGATATGGCCTTGACTATATCCCAGAAGACCGGGGTTTGACAAGCAGGTTGGGGTACTGCCATAACTGGCTGGGGAGGGATTGGAGTGAGTAGCTGATGTTTGTTTTCTCACCCACGGGGGTTATCATGACAACAGAATCTGTCCAAGAGGAAAGCCCCAAAATCTATCTTTTTCTTTTATGTGGAACTTGGAGGGAGGCAAGAGCCTATTAACAACTGCACAGAACTCCAGATAAGCTTCACACATCATGGATGTTAGAAGAAGAAGAACAGATGTTACTTGATATACTCAACAGTCATCCTGGTAGTGAACAGCATCTTTGCCCATGGAGCAAGGTAAGTGTTGATTTTTACAATTTCAAGAAACTGTGAAAGACCTAATCCTATTTGATCTGATTGTTTTCTCTACAAATGCCATACTAGGAATCTAAATTTACACCAACAAACTGGAGGGATAAGGTCTTAACATATTCCCAGCCACTGGAATAAGTTACTAATACAGGTTAAGCAAAGGACAACTTTGTCTGCTTTTAAGGCTAGTCTTGATGATTGGATGGGCAGATACAAATTTACACCACAGTTACCCTGCTCAGCCCTGCTTGATTTGGTAGGTGGGCATTATTAAGTACTTATAAAGGGTGACAAGAACTTTTAAGTGTGTCTGGCAGAGTCTGGGCTCATGGGGTTACAGCTATGAGCTGTAGTTCCTGTGGTACCAGGTTTGATTTCCTCAGCCCTTATTTGCCTACTGTGTGACCCTCAGCAAGTCTCTTAACCAGTCATTGCTACTGAGTGGTCACTGAAAAGGGACTGAGAGCCTATGCGTCCAGTAGGCCTGCCCGGTTAACAGATCAATATTAATATTATTATTACTTACAGGTGTATGTGGCTAGGCCTCTTATGGTCCTCTGTGACTGCTTACCTAAAATTGCTCCTATGTTCCTCTGTATCTTGTGAGTATTGATTATTGTTCCAAGTTTCCTGAAATAAGTAAACTGACAAGGCAAATGTAGATGTCATTAATGCATTAAAGTCTTCATTCTCAAAGTAGGGGTATTTGATGTTAAATCTGACAATTCTGCAATATAAAGGTTGGGATTTCAGACCTGTATATGAGTGGAAATTTAAACTTATAATGTTCAGTCCACACTATATACATTAATATAGGCAAGTGAAGAAAACTATCAAAACAGTCAAGAATCTCATGAGAAACAGCAAGAACAAGAGGATTGTTATATATTAGTTTTGAGAATACAGAAATAATCCACTGCAGTCTCTTACCAGCTCATTTGTTAATGGGTAGAAGGTTGAAAAGCAAACTACTGACTTCAGCTACATTACGATACCTAATAAACTAACATAAAGTGTAGGGAATGCTGGAAAGAAATCAGTAGACAGAAATAGTGTTATGATAGAGACTACAAGAGACTTTTGAGTTTTCATGTGGGAGATAAAGTAACAATATAAAACGCATGGGAAAAATTCACAGCCTGAAACTGATGTAATTGGTAATACAGCTGAACTAAAATCCTTTGCTGTTCATGGGGAACATGGAAAGCTGTGGCAGGAATCATATCTTTATTTATTTAACATTTATCTACTAGAAAAGAGCCCATTTTCAGCAGAGGCCCAGGGCGAAATGCTCCCGACACATGTCTTTGGAATGTGGGAGGAAAGCAGAGGACCCAGAGGAAACCCACATGAATGCAGACTCTGCACAGAAGGCATCCCAGCTAAGAATCGAATCAGAGAACCTCTTACTGTGAGATGACAATTCTAACCTCTGCACCACTGTGTCGTACATTTTTTATAGGACAAATATGTTGAATTTCAGGAAAAAGAGCAACAAGAAGTGTCACAACCAGTACTGTGACAAGAAAACAGCCTATAAGAACTATCATAGTCAAGAGTTGTAGAGCCTTAAGTCATGCTCACGAAGAAAACTGACAGTGAGGCAGCTGCCTCAAAACAAAGATCAGATGTCTAGTGTAATTAGTCCTGTTAAATAGACCATACATGGAACATGAGTGAAGAAATTGGACAGGTCTATCGAATTCTGGAGATTTGAAAACAATTCTTAGACTAGAAAAGCATCATTTATTAAAATGTCTTTTTTCAGTATATGCAAGCTATCTTATTTTGATGTGCAAGAATGACATTTTAGTATACAGTTAAGTATCAATATAATGTAATATCTCACTTCAATATCTATAACTATGCATATTATAAACAGAAAGGGGATGTTGCACATGAGGAATATTTGACTTCAAGGCTAGCAGCAGGAAGTTGCATATCAGTTGGTACACATTTTATCTCAAGAGTTCACCTCTGATTAAAGACCTTATGGATTTTAGACCACGTCCTATATGTCTCTGTGCTATTAACTGCGAAACCTCAACAAAAGGAATAAGTAGGCCAGTAGGTAATGATCGGGTTTGACAGTTAAGGGACAGCAAACTGAATCACCCCAAAATAGAAAAAAAATACAGCATCAAATGTCAATGCGCATTAGCTTACATTTTTGCCTGACTATGCTTACCATCTGTGGACAGTAACTTCAACCATAAACCTACTTGGTTGAACTGTTTATTCTGCAGCATTTATTACTTTTGGACAACTTTAACACCCATTCTAATATTCAACCTATGAAATAAATATACTAAATGTGATTTCATTACTTTGGGTGATGTAATATGCCTCAGTAAGTGTTTACAACTTATTCCAACTGAAGATAACTGAGGATAAAATCTACTGAGCATCTCAGTTGCTCTATACTCAGTACGTATTACTGGAAAAATGGTGCTGGTCTGTGCGTTGTGTGGACTGAATCTGATGTGCAGCAGCATGAAATGAACCGGCTTCTGGTGTGAGATTACAGTGCCAATCACATTCTTATAAAACTTGAATATTTAACTGAAGTAAAGCTGTCTCACGTTAAGGGGAATTTGTCAGATCTGTTGTCCTTCCTCACCATTACTTCCGCTCTGTACAGCAAGGTAAGGAAGTAACCTTCACTACCTTTTTAATCATTAAAAAGAAAGTAGTTCACTAGGTCAAACAACGCATCGTCTTGTGTTAATTATGACTAAATACGTAGGTTCATAGGTAGGTACTAGGCTATCTGCCCGAAGGCATTTATAAGCCTAGCCAGAATGTGTTGGCTTTCGCCGCCCCCTTAGATTAGTTCCCTGTGCTTCTGTCCAGCAGAGCCATTGAAGTGATCCCTGGGTAAACTTTGTTTCCCATCCACTTGTCAAGGTTTCTGTTGAAGAGGGTTAGCGAGGAGCTCTGCCTAATGTAGATTGTAATCTTGTTCCAGAGCATGGGAAGTCTCTGGGACAGGAATCTATCTCTCCAGTACGTCCGATTGTTGTGGTGAGGTTTAGATCCTTGGAGCGTGTGGCACGAGGGGATATGGTTTTCTTTAGGTGGAGCATGTCCATCACTTCTGGGTTGGAGATGGCCTTGTATGTCAGGCAGAGATCACCTATGAGTAGGCGGTATGCAACTGAGTACAGCTTGAGTTTCTTCAGTCGAGCTGCATAGGGCATCTGCTTGAGGCCAGTGATCCTCTTGGTGATGAAATGTGTTAGCGATTTTGGATTTTTCATTAGGCTTATTGGACAGATGGCTGCTTGGAGACAAATGGAATTTTTTATTAAAGCTGCAAAAATTGCTTAACTTTTGAGCTACCCAAATCTGTTTGACACATTTTACTATGGATATTATGCCACCTCTAAGGATGCTCAAAAGCAGTTCCTTGGTCAGTGAAACCTTACATCTGAGACAGAAAGAGAGAGACAGAGGGGATTAAAGTATTTTCATTTGTAATTTAATGGTGGAAATATTCAGGCACATTGTATTTTTCAGGTTATGTGTTTCAGCAACCTCACTCCTGATTTTCACCAAAACTGGAATGTTTGTTACAGCATTTAACCTGCTAGCATATCATACTTATCATCTACCTGAAAATGTTACTATAGTGGAGTTCTTTAGCCTTAATGTAGGAACAGATGCCCAACCTTAAGTACACTGGCACTACCACACAGCTGAAATAATGATTGTGAGGTAATGCAGTACCCTAATACCAGGCTGTGTCTATGGAGCTGAAAGGAAATGCAGATTTTTAGTAAAAACATGATGATTTAATGTTACTATACAGTCAGGTGTATTCTAGAGTAAAACTAGCTGCCCAATGGATATAATGTACACTTCAGGGAGTAAGATTATTGATGACACCAAATTAATAGAAAAACTTGAAATGAATTTGTTAAGGTAAGTAAGTATGCATTGGATAAAACTGAAGGCAACTAGGGTCTAATCCTGGGAACTGAACATCAAATAAGGAAAAATTGAGAGACTATGCTCAGTTGAAATGCAAAACACTTTGAACACAGCGGCTTGTCAGATCCAGCAAAAAACATTTGTTATTTCCTTCAGAAACAGGGTACTAGATCATTTGATCTGAGATATGGGGTGTTCAGTGAGGAATCTAGAGATTATAGAGATGAAGTACCTGAGATTTGTGGAGGGATGCACTCAGTGGGACAGACAAAGGAATAATGGCATTCAAGTAGAAGCCAAAGTAGCTCCATGTGTACAGAAGGAAAGTAGCTCCATGTGTACAGAAGGAAAGTAGCTCCAGGTGTACAGAAGGAAAGTAGCTCCATGTGTAGAGAAGGAAAATAGCTCCATGTGTACAGAAGGAAAGTAGCTCCAGGTGTAGAGAAGGAAAGTAGCTCCAGGTGTAGAGAAGGAAAGTAGCTCCATGTGTACAGAAGGAAAGTAGCTCCAGGTGTAGAGAAGGAAAGTAGCTCCAGGTGTAGAGAAGGAAAGTAGCTCCAGGTGTAGAGAAGGAAAGTAGCTCCAGGTGTAGAGAAGGAAAGTAGCTCCAGGTGTAGAGAAGGAAAGTAGCTCCAGGTGTAGAGAAGGAAAGTAGCTCCAGGTGTAGAGAAGGAAAGTAGCTCCATGTGTAGAGAAGGAAAGTAGCTCCAGGTGTAGAGAAGGAAAGTAGATCCAGGTGTAGAGAAGGAAAGTAGCTCCAGGTGTAGAGAAGGAAAGTAGCTCCAGGTGTAGAGAAGGAAAGTAGCTCCATGTGTAGAGAAGGAAAGTAGCTCCAGGTGTAGAGAAGGAAAGTAGCTCCAGGTGTAGAGAAGGAAAGTAGCTCCAGGTGTAGAGAAGGAAAGTAGCTCCATGTGTAGAGAAGGAAAGTAGCTCCAGGTGTAGAGAAGGAAAGTAGCTCCAGGTGTAGAGAAGGAAAGTAGCTCCAGGTGTAGAGAAGGAAAGTAGCTCCAGGTGTAGAGAAGGAAAGTAGCCCCAGGTGTAGAGAAGGAAAGTAGCTCCATGTGTAGAGAAGGAAAGTAGCTCCATGTATAGAGAAGGAAAGTAGCTCCAGGTGTAGAGAAGGAAAGTAGCTCCAGGTGTAGAGAAGGAAAGTAGCTCCATGTGTAGAGAAGGCCAAACAGAACAGATTATGGTGGTTCAGGCACATGTGCAGGAAAGCAGAAAACAATTTGGTTAAGAACTGGGACAGACAGGGAGAATGCAAATGGAAATGAGGACAGCACAGAGATGGACAGTATGTGTCAGTGAAGACTTGAGACACTCACGCATAACTCTCAGAGATGGTAAGAGAATGAAACTGAAAAGAGTGCTGGAGACAGTTGACACAACACCCCGACCCCATGCAGAAAATAGCAAAAGGGGGTGTTGATTATGATGGTGGTGATGATGCTGGGGAGCTTAGTCAGGTGCATACATTAGAAACATTTTGACATAGGCTAATGAAACTGAAAGGCTGATACAAGTCAAGTGGTAAAATAAAGGTACAGTATCTTTAGCAATATGCAAAATCTGTATCAGGAAGGACAATCTGAGAAGAGTAAGCTGTGATCCTGAAGGAAGGCAGAAAGTGCTGTAACTGTGGGAAATAAGGTCATTGTGTTAAAGATTTCACAGTTTATAAATGAAATGAGAGCAATGGTACCCTAAAGGAACATGAGGATACTTTATTATCCTGAGGACAACCCTCCATGCCTAAGACAAAGAATATGTCAGATCAATAAGCTCGGGGGAAACAGTTAACCGCTGGTAGGTGAGAGGTAGCAGCAGCCCTGGTAAAAGTGAAAAAGCTACCGGGGTATATCTGAGCAGATTGGTTGATGGCCGAAAATGCAGACTCTTTACAGTTATGATGGTGTCTGCATCAGTTATTTACCCCAACAATCAAAAGAACACTAGTTACTGTGAGAGTTGGGAGGAAGTCTGTGGTTGGACATTAATATGAGCAGCAGGTTTAGAACTACAGGAAACACTTCTGTCAGTATATATTTTGTTTTCTCCCTGAAATGGATGTGAACATTTTGGGAATGAATATCTGCTGTGAAGCAGAAACATTGAGAAACAAACACAAACCAAGACTCCTTGGTTGGTGTTTTTTTCAGTAGGAAGTAGGAAGTACATAATGTCCTTTCTGAATCATCTCAGCTGGTGGTGTTCATTTCGTTACAGTGAGACTGGGCAGCAGGTGGAAACCTACGAGTAATTTTCAACACGTTCCTCAGTGTTAGGATGAAAGATAGATAGGACTGTGTGAAAGCATAGTTCTCTCTGCTTATGTTGGAGGGGACTCCAAAACCCCCTTTTGCAATCAGTATCCAATCTATCTAGGAGCGTTAGAAGACAGAAAGAAATAATGGCATATTTGACACAGAACAGAACCATCAGAGAACTAGATCCTCAGCAATGCATTTATATCTAACTGGTCAGGGAGCCTGATGGGTTGTGCAGGATGCCTGTGATTATATGTAACTAAACAGCTGTATTCATAAAAATCTAAAGAATTCTGCTGAGCAGGGGCATAGTTTTGAATGGATCTTCTCCAGAATACAATATATTTACAGCTCTTGGATTAACCAATGAGTCCTGAAGACTGTCCATGCATGAGGTTTCACAGGGTACATTTGTTTGATAGCAGGCAATAAACAGTACACTGATTTGCCTTCCCCAAGGGTTTGACAACAGGGAAGCTATGAGTATGGTAAAACTGGAACCGTATGGAAGGACTGCACTACAATATGAAGATGGCAACTGCAACAAATCTAAAACCTGTACTGGTCTTCTCAGATCATGACTTTCCAGGGATGACAAACAATATCCATAAACGAGACAGCAGTTATTTGGGTATTTGGGATATACCAACACATGCTACTGGGGGAGGAGTAAGGAAAGTACTACCTATCATAATGTTCAACTGGGACAGCTGGAGGTTTTCTACCCAGACTACATGACTTCCCAGGGATGGCAAGCAATGTCTACAGACAAAAAAAAAAAAAAAAAATAGTTGTGTGATACACCAACACCTGTTACTGGGAGGAGAGTAAAGTAGGTACTGTGGTTACATATAGACAAACTATAGAAAAGACAAGACTGGATATGACAAGAGATGAAAATGAAACTACAAAAATGTAAAAGAAGTGAATAATCAAAATATATATTCGTTACAAATCAGAACTCAAGGATGGAGGATTTTTCAGGCATTGTATTAACATATATTGGAATGGTATGTTTAGAGGTATACTAGGTTGTCAGTTTGATATTGGTTTTAGAAATGGATGGAAGCTAGGTCAATATTTGGTGATAAACTAATATATTATAGAAGAATGAAGACAGAAAAAGACTGTCAATTTGCCATTTACTCTTTACCTAATGTCACCTATCTATTGTGTTTACCCCAGGCTGAGAATGAAATAGGTCCAGTGGGATTGGTGCTCTACCATGGTTAACAAATTCAGAATAAATAAAATAAATAAACATATCAAAGTTCTACACTGTCATGGGAATTTATGATTCTACACATTCCTCCAAGAGAGCTTTCCAGATCGCAAACTATTATTTGTATGAATATTTTTTTGCTGATGAAACTCTATATAGCCACAAATTGGCTAGAACCACATAAGACATCATGGAATAATTTTAAGCTTGTGGCTATAAAACATATACTAGCACATAAATTACTTCTGAAACAAACTAACAAAAATATTAATAACCCGAAAATATGGGAAAAGGTCTTCAATATTATATTAGCATGATACTGATTTTAGGAATATATTAAATATAGGAAGCATTTCATGTAGATATTGTATAAATGGTTTGTAGTAGTTATAGTGTATTATGTGTGTGATGTTTATTGTATTTTTGTAATGATTTTGGAAAATATATTTCAATAAAAATTTATTATGGAAAAAAAAATAAATAAATAAACAGAAAATGGATGTTCTCCACATGGACAATGAATGTCATGAATATCAATACCCATAAATTGATAAGTTGTTTTCTTTAAGTAAGTGAAGGGAAAAAGCATAGTGCAGATCAATTCACTGCATGTTAAGTAACACAAGTGATACACTTACCTTTATGTAAATTCAACAGATATTATGTAGGAAAGACTGCTAAAACCTTAAAAACAAAAATTACAGAACATTTAATGGCCATCATAAATAAGCACACAAGGGATGTTCTGTATGATGATATCTGTAGTAATTTTACAAACTGTAGTCTTTAAATCTAAGGACATTGTAAGACTGACTGTGCAACAAACAATGCGGTGGGGGGAAATATTAATAGTACCTTCAGCAGAAGAGATAACTGAATATATATACACACACACACACACACACACACACACACACACTCACACTATATGCTTTACAGAAGATGTGACTAAATGTGACATTGTAAATGGTGCAATAGGTAGCACACTTGTATTTGGTATAGTAGGCTGTGGGTTCTGTTCCCACACCAATTCGATGGATTGCTGACATTCCTGAGTTTTTCGTCCTTTGGGTGAAACATTAAACCAAGGTCCCATCTGCTTGAGTTGTTAGTAGCTCAGATGGATATAAAAGACCACATGCACATATCAAAAAATGTAGGGTAAGTTCCCTGATGCCCTGGCCAAATTTTGTCCTGCTGCTGCCTTGAATAAATCATTGTTTTATCACTCCAAAGTTCCATTTTTTTGATTCCTTGTATTATCTACTGGAACACCTGGTGCTTGTGTCAAATTCTGATAGTAGTATAAATACCACCTGGGAGTTCCCCTGAAAGGAAGCCACTAGCCTAGTGAGGCTAATGCAGTCAAAGGATAAATACAAATAAAATTAAGATGAATTTGAAAATATAAGTGAAGTAATGAATTATATTTTTTATGTACACATGACATTTTATCACCACTACAGTGAGCAGTCCCATACTTTGGGCTTGCATTCTGTTGCTATAGATGGTAGGAATGCACCACTATTCAGATACAGAACAAGTCAGGATCTTAGGTCATGTACAAGGGTCCCCCCGTATAAGTGCCATGGATATGCAAAGTATATGATACATACTCACAGTACACAAGCACTGGATGGACTATTTGATGAAATGATAATGCAGTAAATTGCATTTCTGAGTTAACCATCACAAGCTGAGGCATAAGACTTGTGTCTTATGCCTGTCAATACACAAAAAATTAATGCAAAAAAACAGTAGGAGCCACATGTTGAAGAGCAGACATGGCACAAGACAAAACTGTCCATGAAAATATACACAGCTGACTATCAACTTTTTGTCTCAGCAGCAGGCTAACATTATACATTTTTTGAATAGATCTAGAAAAAATGGCCTTCCAGAAGGCAGTCCAACAAATAAGATGACTAAAACATTATAAGAAGTTTTATCTAGAGTTATTTATGTTTCAAAGATAATTTTGAAACTACGCAGCTGAATGATATCAACAATGCTTTTTGCCCTCCCTGACAGTGAAGTCACTTATCCATATATATACTTCTTCATTTACTGGAGAGGTAATAAATTCCACCTCACTTCTGGAAAAGTGAACAACCAAAATGAAATGAAATGACGCTTTACTTATATTCTTACAATTTACCAGCTGACATCAGAAATGAATGCCAAAATTATCACCCAACATGAAACAACTTATAAAATAATAAATAAATTAAATTTATATGTACTTCCCATAAACTCTTTTCCCTCACTAAATAACCATAACTGCAAAACGAATCCTGTACCAGATGCAGATTATATCCAAAACACATATAACTAACACCCTAGGAATGATAGCATATACTGGGCAGCTGGAAAGATATTTTTTTATTACTTTATAGACAATGTAATTACTTTGCTTGACCTGTAGTGGTAACCTATTCTATAGGCTAGACATACCTTGAGTTTGGAACCTATCCCTTCAGTAAGCCTTGGTTATTTGCTTGTGTAAATTTAGGTCCTTAGCATGGGTATTTGTACAGCCACTGCTTTTGTAAAGAAATAGGAATTCAGGTAGGATTGAGTCTTTTGTGGCGTGAGCAGTGAGACATAGGTCACCTCAGTGCAGCTGATTGGCTACCGAGTATAAGGAGAATTGTGTTAATATATTGGGAGAGTACAAGGATTTAAGGCCTTTATTTATTTATTTGGTTAAAAATCACTGGAGCCTTTCCAGATAAATAACATGCTTAGATTTGTACAAATCAAAGGGGTACTATACTCACTGATGGATCTGATAAGAAAAATTACAGTGGTAAGATGGCGTCTTTGGATCTTGAAAAAAATTCGTTTGGCAATGAACTGGGGCAGATGGAAGGATTTTCTGACTATGGCAGTAACATGATGACTGAATGAGAGAAAGTTGTCCACATAAGCAACAAGATCTTTTATGGCCACATCTGATAACTACTGTGGCAACAGGTCTGTGCTGTTACTGCTGTTATGGGTCTTATTATGAGGGGAATGGTGACATACTGGGTCCACTTCCTATGCCACTATCATGCCAAGTAGCAGTTCATGATTGCTTCTTTCTTCTATGTCATAACTGCTGTGTGTGGGTATTTTTAGTATCATGTAATGAAGGGAGCTGGTGTCTGAGGTGCTTCCACTGGTGAGAGATCATTGTAACATTGGCGGGGTGGGACAGTATGTGGATGTAATGCTTTGCTTGCATGCATCATCTTCCACAATGGCATGTGTTGTGCCTTTCCTTAATTATAAGTCATGTGCACTGACATCAGCTAGGTTCTTCATGTCTTCTTGTGGCTAGTCCACAAATGTACAGGCAGACATTTTTGGTGACCCTGCCCACCCTAATCTGTGATCTACATTTGCATACCTACTGCATACCTGGACTCATCCATCTATGTATGTAACAGTATAATACTTTATCCAGGGAGTACAGGCAGCGTCTTGAATTGTGCTGTATTCTGTTACAAAGTATGGACCATTCACTAACCCTAAACACTTGAAGACCATGTTTACGAATTATGGCCAATATATTTGGATATATTTTAGTACAGTATGTCACTATTATGCAACAAGAAACATGAAAATTAGATCTTTGCATTTAAAATACTTAAGGCAGGGCCAGTGGCTTAGCACTGAGGAATAAAGCCCTGATCACAACCCAAGCAACCTGGGTTTGATAAGTGGAATGGACGTCTCAGGTGCTGGCAGGGAGGGATGGGTGTATCCATCCTAACTTTCTGAGGTGCTGGCAGGGAGGGATGGGTGTATCTTTCCCTATGGTTTCAACTGCTGGCAGGGAGGAATAGGCATGTCCACCCCATTGGGAGGGTGGTTACATTCACATTCCCAGTGATGATCCCTGGTAGAGAATGGGGATGCTGCTGTCATGGTGCCATGGTACAAAAAGTGAAAAGGATGGCTGAATTGCCGCAGAAGGAGGCAATACCTCGCATGTCCCAATTGCAAGTCTAACTCTCAGACATATCATGTAACCATGATTAGTGTGGGAGTGCAATGGGTAGGCCCATAAAAACAGAAGAAAAAAATCCCAGCCAAATTTTAAAGGCAAGACCCAAGGATGCCCTTAAGATCCAAACTGGTCCCATCCTGTATCTGAGTAAATTGGGGGGGGGGGGCTGGTAAATCCAGCAATAGGTGTGAGGGACTGGGTAGAAAGATGTAGAAATGACACAGTGGAGCAAGAAGATCAAAAATGCTGAAAGCAGAATTTTATAGGCAAGGATATGTTTCTTTGCATGAAAGAACCTTGTACAATAACTTATCCTGGTTATGTGAGATTTGTGAAAGTCTGACCATTATACATGTGCTAAACTGATAAGAACAATATGTCTTGAGTTAATATGAAACTAATCCATGGTTTGCTATACTGTAAAGCTAAAAGTCATTGACAATGCAGAAGAGCAACTTTATAAAAAGACACATTCTGAAATTTCCTTTCCTTACTGTGTCTTGCATCCTTTTAGATAACTAAAGAATAAAAAAAGTAATTCAGCAGAAAACAAGCATGACAAAAGAAAGGCAAGGGATTAGGGCAGCTGCCTCATAATTCTTGAGACCCTGATTCAGTTTTTTGATGGGGTACCTTGTCTGTGCAGTTTTTATGTTGCCCCTATCAGCATGCATCTGCCAGAGTCTGTGGTTTCATCCTGCACTCAAAGGATATGCTGGTAGGGTGCCTGCTGATGCTACAGTCTCCTCATGTGTCCATCTGTGCATTGCACGTGTGCACATGTGTATGCACACAGTGTGTGATGCACTGGTGGATATTTTGGACTAGTTTTTGCCTCACACCAACTACCTGCTACAATAAGCACTGGACCCAACAACCCTGAAAGTTCAAAAAGAAAATGTATAGATGTTTACTTAGGCTTCCCAGCTGCTGCTTTAAGAACATGTGTGATAGATATACAACATGGCAGCCATTTTAATGGGACGGACAGGAGAACAATTGCAAATAAGTGAACTTTAACTATGATACAGAAGTGCTGTACAGCTATAAACAGTAAGGTAAAATGGTTTCATCAGCATACCTGTCACCATGTATAGTCACAGAAACAGCAGGTAGTAGTTTGCATTTTCTGCTGTCCACATTCGACAAGCAGTAGAGGACATGTGTAAAGTATGAAACTGTTTCTGCTGGTATACTCCCTGTTACTTTCCAGATATAGAGAACAGAAAATGCAAATGACTTAAGACCTGTAGATGGCAGCAGTATCTCATGACAACAAGGTGAAGATAAAAAACCTTGAGAGAAACACGCAGTGACAGTTTGACTCGTACTAAAGAGCTATTTTCCTGTGTACTTTGGTCAGACGCATATGTCTAAAGGGGCATGTCATCTGATAAGGGTACACCATTGGGGATTACTATGACACAATTCATTAAATTCCAGATAATACTTTATATGAGAAAAAACTGTAGAATACTTTTACACAGGTGGTAATATTAGCCTTATTGTATAATCAGGTTACGCTGTCAGTCAGAACACAGAATTTCCAGTTTGTTTAAAAGGTTAGACTTGACATGGTATGGATTTCTAATGATTTATTTATGCTTTATATAATAAAATGGCAAGCTGGTGTATGATCATCTTCCTACTTACAGCTACACACTCGAGTTACATTTAAAACCTATATGTTCACTTATTTTATAAACTTAGTAATGGGACGACATTTTCCTAACAGGTTATACATTTCTCAACTTTATATGATAACTATGATAACTTTAAAATGGGGGGGGTTCTTAATTAAATATTAGTTTCAACTTTTCTTTATTTACTGCATTTAAATGGTTATTTCTCAAGAATTTTACATGTAAAATAAAACAAGCAAACTGGCATCACTAAGTTACACTTCACTGTAGTTCTTAGTTTAAATCTTTAACTTTGATTTCTGATATTAGTTATTCTTGTATGAAATCACAGTTCTTAATTTATCTTTTCTTTCGTGCATTATTGTAGTACTGACCTTGTAATACTGACTAATGTTTTTATTTTTTAGATTCTTGTAATTGAGTAAGAGTAATAAGGTACACTAAATAGAAATACATTAATTTCCTTTCATGGGTTATTAAGCACTATATATATATATTTGGGTCTTGAACTATTCACTGAAAGCACATTTCACTGAAACACATTTGACTGTGCACAATTCACTGAAAGCTCAATTCAGTGAAACACATTTCACTGAAAGTTAAATGTGGCCTTTTCCCCACTGTAGTGCAACCCTGGAGTTAGTATATATTGTAAGGGTGTGTGTGGGGGGCACCATCCCCACACTGGAGGGTGTAGGGGGCATAGCCCCCCACCTATTTTAAATATTTTGAACTATATACATAGATACTTGTAATTCCAATAAATTACTCTTTTATGAACATAATATATATCCAAACTATGTGGGAGACTATGCCCATCAGACCCCCCCCCCCAGTGTGGGGGCACCCTCCCTTACTATATATACTAACTCCAGGGTCACACTACAGTGGGGAAAAGGCCATATATAACTTTTAGTGAAATGTGTTTTAGTGAATAGCCCTAGACCCATATATGTATATAAATATATATATATATATATATATATATATATATATATATATATATATATGGGTTCACTTCAATTCACTGAACTTTCAATTCACTGACTTTCATTTCACTGACACCATTTCACTGAAATTCATTTCACTGAAACTTCATTTCACTGAAAGTTCATTTCACTGACAACTATTATTAGCAATAAAATGGAATATTCCCCCTTCCCCACTGTAGTGCGACCCTGGAGTTAGAATATATAGTTAGGGGTGTGTGGGGGGCAGAGCCCCCCACATCGGGGGGGTGTGGGGGGCGCAGCCCCCCAGTTCATTTCATATGATATTCTTACGTTTTGATATAATATTGCTTAGTAAAAGAAAAGTAAGTGGGGGCTCTGCCCCACACCTAACTATATATTCTAACTCCAGGGTCACACTACAGTGGGGAAGGGGGCATATTCCATTTACTTTGTAATAATACTTGTCAGTGAAATGAACTTTCAGTGAAATGAAGTTTCAGTGAAATGAATTTCAGTGAAATGGTGTCAGTGAAATGAAAGTCAGTGAATTGAAAGTTCAGTGAATTGAAGTGAACCCATATATATATATATATATATATATATATATATATATATATATATATATATATATATATATATATATATATATATATATATATATGTGTATGTATTATCATTAAATATTTTGTAAAAGCAAATTACATAATAAGAACTAAAGATGAGGGGAGTACATTTAAAGCAGAAAGAATAAGAGAAAAAGTATTTTTGTTTTGGAAACTCTAGACAGAAATGAGTTCAACCTGAGAGTCATGTGACAAGTGTGGCAGCCAGTGTGGAGGTTAAGGTTGTGTACTGTAGTTCCTGTGGTACAGGGTTTGATTCTCTCAGGTTTCATTTGCCTACCGTATGACCTTGAGCAAGTCACTTAACAAGACACTGCTCCTGGGTCATCCCTGAAAAAGGGACTGTGTAACCAGTGTGTCTACCTGGTTAACAAATAGGATTATTATTATTAAATCTCCATGAGGACCGGGGACACTGTACACAAAACAGCATGATTACCACCTTGTGTGAGGAAACACAGCACTTCCCATATATCAATGACATTTATGTAATTCAATTAATTAAATAATTTGCTTAGGAAATGTTTCTTACTGATCTTTGTATGTGATTACAAAGTCTGTTGCAATAACTGTATGCACACACCAAAGGTGTGCAGACCTAGTATGCATAATGTCTGTAAAAGTGTGCTTTGTACCTTTTTGTTTTAGTTAGTTGTACTTTTTGTGTTCTAGTAATTTCACTCTATGTTGAGGACGAGAGGTAATACGGGTAATGGCCCTGGTTATGTTTTGTTTTCCTTTTGTAAGGATTTTTTAAACTCTACTGTGTTTCTAAATGTTCTGTGAAGTTTGTGGTGGCAGTAAGTTCAGACTATGTAGAGGGTTCGATCAGTTCACTGATTTCTGCACACACTCATCTGTTTGCTGCTTTCTCCAGGTGGATAATAACATATTTTATACCCTCGTAAATCATCAAACAGCCAGTTGCCTTGCAGAAATCAACAAATTGTACCTTCTCTATTTTACAATACTCAATAAATTTAATTCACTATTTGTTAACACTCATGCATTTTATTCTTTGTTGTCTTTATTTGTTAGTTGAGTAAGCCCACTGAACACAAACGCTTCCCCACATGGGTGAAGATGTACTACCTGGCCAAAGTCACACAGTTTGTAAGTGCAGATTGAAGGAGTTAATATCGGTGCTATACAATAAAGCTTGTTAGCATCTCATAACCTTAACCCAGTGACAGCCAAAATAATTCAGCTCTTCAGTGATAAAAAACATACCATTTACAGAGTTTGTCTGAATAGGTTCAGTTATAATGCAATAACATAATATTTGTTATTGAACAATGGTGCATCATTTACTTTTAGAAAGTCATTATTTCTGAAATTCAGTTACTTCTTATGCATCACACTTCTGTGTCAATAGTTCTATAATTTTTTGTTACCTTTGTTGATTAACATCAGTACTAACTCTTGTATTACCTTCTCATTTACTTCAGCATGTACTAGTGACACTATTATTTTATAATGCTACTAAGTTAGCAGTTCAGTTATTATTCAGTAAGTTGAACCTTACCTGCAGTAAACTAATTTTCTGAGGAAATAAGTCCCTTGAGCTACCACCTTTACATTCAACGAACCACAGAAGGAGGTTATTGTTTTACAGATTTCCAGTTCAGTGCATATTGTCTTGTCAATACATTTCAAACTATTCCAAAATGCAACACATTTTATCCTGCATTTTGGACTGGGCTATACTGGGAATGTGTTAGTACAGATATGGCCTGAAGTAGACTGGAAAAGAATTAGAATAATTTGTTACTGACATACAAAGACTCACATCTAATATTTTGGCCACTGCACAGAATTTCTACTCTAAGAAAAAAAAAGTGCAACATGTTTTATCAGTTACTAAAAACAACTCCCCTTTAAAAAGGCAAAACGTTTTTCTGTCTATAATAGCAAAATGAATTGCAAAGGTGATGCCAAAATTGAAAGATGTGGATCAGTGTGGTTTTGTGGAGGGGAGGCAAATATTTGACAACATCAACAGAACACTGATGATCCAGAGGGAAGCAGAATGTAAGTAAATACATTGTTGTTGGTGGGTCTTGATGGAGAGAAAGCGTTTGACAGAGTAAGCTGGAACTTTATGAGCAGGGCAAAGGAAGTATTTGCGTTCCCTGATAAAATAATAAGGTTGATTTAGTCCCTTTGGTTTTATACACAGGCCAGGCATATTTTTATTAACCAGAGGTGAAGTTGTGGATGGCAATTAATAAATAGCTGAAGGATTTCATTTGCAAGGGGAAGACGGCACGAGTTACATGTGATAAGCTGATTCTTCCGAAAGAACAAGGCAGTTTGGGATTACCCAATTTGAACTGGTATTTACAGCTACACAGTTAAGACTCCTATACATAGCACACGCAGTAACCTATAATTCACAGTGGAAAGGGATGATGATGAAATGGGGAAGATCGAGAAATAAGGAGAGACTGGGATTTTGGGTGCATTTCCTTAAGGAGAATAACAATAACCATACAGAATTATTAAATGAATAAAGTAGCAGAAAGTATTCTAAGAACTAAGCCAACATGGGACAGGAGAAAGGGGATTCTGCCAATAGAGATGACTGCAATTAGGGATTTGTTGGAGAAAACTGGCAAAAAAATAGATATTGGGAGCAAATAATGACAGAAAGAAAGGTAACAGAATGGAAAGAGGCCAATAATTTATTTGAATTGCACGCTACAGATTGCCTTCCTTATCAAGGATTAATATCAGAGTATACACAAAGAGAAAGAAATAGGGGGATCCTAAGTGAAAGACCAGCACTGGTAGAGTTTTTAGTAGAATCTAGAACAGAAGCTGCTGTTAAAAAACGCAATAATTAGTACAGCATATAAAATGCTGCATTATAACTATTAAGAATCAAAGGAGGTTAGAAAGGATTTGGAAGAGAGATTGGATAAGTAATTCACAAAGAAACAATGGAGGATATATGTGTGTCTCCCAAATATGCAACAAAGTCTAGCAGATTTAGGATCTTTGATTGGAAGTGTTTAAATAAATTGTTTATGCCTTAGGTAGACTCCAAAAATTGTTTCCTTTGGTAGATAGCAAACATTTGATGTATGATGGGGAAGAAACAGGTAATTGGGAACATATTTTCTGGGAGTGTAATGAGTTGGCAGACTTTAAGATTCCCTGCAGACTGCTCTGTCAGAGATACTGGGCGAACAATTTGGTATAACTAAATATTTTTTTTGAGCTATGATACAGAATCAGAATTGCCTATAGCAGTAAGGCCTTGCTGAGTTTAATTCTGGTGGCTGCCAAAAAACAATTACTAGAAAATGGAAAAAAACTAAACCAACTGTACTAGAAGCAGTGAATATATCCAAAACAGCCACATGAGTATCAAAGTTTGACAGTGGTAAAAAAATCCAAAATGCACAAATACCCACTGATATTCACCACGCTAGGTAAAATAAAATAAAATGGTATTTTACTTTACCTGCCATGGTGGATATCAGTGGGTATTTGTGCATTTTAGAAGCAGTGAATATAGTAATAGCGATAAAACAGTTGGAAATGGGATAGGGTGCTGGAATTTGATGGAGAAAACTGGCAAAAAAATAGATATTGGGAGGAAATAATGACAGAAAGAAAGGTAACAGAATGGAAAGGGGCCAAGAATTAATTTGAACTGCACGCATTCCTCCGAAAGAACAAGGCAGTTTGGAGCAAATTACATAGAAAAAATGAGAATTGTGGGAACAATACATACAAGTCAGGAATAAGTTTTAAAAGAAGACAGGATATGAAAGAGCTATGTAAAGTTTGACAACGACTGGATAGATTATAAGTGATGTATAATGTTTGCAACTAAAATTATGTCAATATGGTTTGTTTTCATTTATTTTCATTTCATTTATATAAATGTATGAATATTTCATAAGTTGATAATTTAATAAAGATGCTTCTTGTTTGAAAAAAAGGCAAAAGTTTGTTTTCATTGTTTTAAAAAATTACAACGTTACAACACAAAGCACTGCAATTAAGCAGTAATACATGGTGGGATTGTACCGTTGTCGTAATAATAATAAGAGATGCATTTTATGATTGCAAAATAACAGTACATGTCATTATTGGTAAAAATCAACATTAACGATTAATGTTAGACTACCAGTTTGATACAATGTTGTTATCCCACCCCACTAGTGAATGTTTTGTGCATACACATCAGGTGAACTTTCAACATTAATTATTCCAGCAGCAGTAAGCCTATCAGCCTGAAGCACCAGGGGGAAATCATTGTGTTTTTTAAATGAAAAGACACAGATGCTTCCACCACAGATCATAGAAGTGCAACTCATCAAGAAAGCACCTCCTGAGCTCAACTGGTCAGGAGTTCCAACTGATGAAAAAATTAAATGAAAGTCCCCCAAGGTTGCACTAAAATGAAAAAAATGGAAATCTGTGAAAAGAAGTGAATCGCTACTAGGGTGTGTACTAAGAAATGACACCACTGGTGATTTCTTATGGAATACAGGAATAGGAAAGTTCAACATCAGAAGGATGAACTCAACCAGACAGAATGTTATCCAATTTGCACTTGAGGAATAGGGAAGCTGGTGGAGGTGAGGAGTAATTGCATATACTATAAAATACAATGTATAGACACCTGGAGGTAACAGGGATATGATAAATGTCTTCAGGCTGTCATGTTGCTGTAATCTGTTATTACTTTTCTCATGGGGTTTATGTAGTTGCACTTATCATGACAAATAACTAGCAGGTAAATCAGTTCCAGTTAGTTTTTTTTACTCCTAATAAACTTGTTTGTAAAAAAAAAAAATCAGTTTTATATAAATATGTATTTATATGTATTTACACACAAATATACATGCATTTCCTTGTTTTCTTGAGAAACACATTTTTTATAAGTGCTACCTTTTCAATAAGACACTATTGATGTGACACCCTGGAAGTAATTATATTAAGTAAAGGTGGTTGTGTGGGCTCTTCTACCACATGGTGAGTTGGGGGACAATGCTTACCTTCAAAAACCTTTGTTGTCAAGACAAATCCACTTATCACACTTTTTTTTTTTTCAAAATCAGGACTTGTGATAAAGAGTGTTTTTGGCAAAATGTAGATATGCGCATCTGTGTGCGTGTGTGTGTTTGTGCGCAAATGTGTGTTGGCAAAATAACTCTCTCCATTAAAAATGTCTGTATTACAAGTAATGCTATATAATTTCATAAATGCAATAATACATGTTGGGGCATGTGATGACTAGATATTTCCACACTTCCTGGCTTGTAATGCACTCACCTGTTGAGTCTATCTCTCACAACCTCACAATGCAATAAGTTCATGGTAAAATAAGTTCAGCCACCCTCCATCATGTGTTATTGCTGACATCTATATATATATATATATATATATATATATATATATTTTTTATATATATATATATATATATATATATATATATATATATATATATATATATATATATATATATATGTGTGTGTGTGTGTGTATATATATATATATATACATATATATATACATATATGTGTGTGTGTGTATGTTTATATATATATATATATATATATATATATATATATATATATACACACACACACACACACACACACACACACACACACACACACACACACACACACACACACTTATATATCAGACAGGACAGCAGTGTACTGTGGGTCAGACACACAGACGCACACATACACTCACTCATACACATTAACTCATCCATTGCATGCACACCTCTGGTAATTTGCAGATGTAGGAGGAAATCACAACACTTTGCAAAAGCCATATGGACAAATGGAGACACAACTCTGCAAAGAGAGCACTGCATCAGAAACTGAACTGAAGACCCAATCAATATCAGGCAGTAACACTAACTGTGGCACCAGTGTGCCTTCCTTTTTATAAATCAAACTGATTACTGCAACCTTTGTCCCTTAGTCCAGCTCCTTGTTGCAGGATTTGCACACAGTAACATCACATTTTAGGTAATACATTTTTAAAACCTTTGATGTGTTTTATAACTATGAACAACCCAAGACCCATAACCGAGAGAGAAAAAGAGGATATGAGACATACAGGAATTACACTGAATCCTGCAGAGACCAGATGCTGCAGGAAGGAGTAAATGTGACCTTTATAGTGTCCCATGCAAAGATTTCTTGTTTGTCACATCCTAGAAATGATGTTATGCAGTAAAGGGGGACTATTTAAAAACCCGCAAAACCGAGTATCTCCCATGTACCCCAACATGTGGGAATGTTTATTTAATGCCAATAAGCATTAATTAAGTCTCACTTTTTTAAATTAGTTTAAGTCTGCTCAGATGTCCTTAGCCTGAGGTGCCGTCCATCACCTTGTATTGAAATCTTCCAGCCAGTTCTCATCATTGTCCTCTTCCTCTATGGTGGGCTCTTCTGTCTCAGCATGAGAGGACACCAGAAATTCTGGCCTTGGAGAAGCTACAATTTGAGACTTTAGGCCAAGCTTCCTTTTAAACAAGTGAAACTGGTCCCTGACATGATAGTAAAAGTCATACTCATATTTCATTCGCTGATAAAGGACCTCAACCGCTTCAGGAGAAGGAATCTGTTTCTTTACAGTCCCAGTTAAGTTTCCCTGTTTTCGGTAGTCTATAAAAAAAAAACAAACAACATTTTTAGTGTTAATACAAAAATTAATTATTTTTTATTTGACTTCTGCAGGTTGCTAAGACTAGAAATGCACTTTACATATTTGCTATGGTCTTCTGCAGTTTCATACATATTTTATGGTGTCAGGACTGCAAGCTATGTTTGCACATTACACACTTGAATGTGTCACCAGATATCATAGATATGCATTATGATTCAGGCTGTTACCTTATACTGCCACAATGACAATAATCAGTTCACTCATGTTCTGCAAACTGCACTGATCAGGCAAAGAAAACATGTTATACATGGGCTGGGTCTTTATGTTGTACCCAGCCCCTAGCCACCCATTATAATACAAACAATTCCATGACTCTGCTCTCTCTCACGAGGATGACACCTTCTTACACAGCAATGGAAAACTTATACATATCTTACACATGACTGTACACTATTGGAAATGGGTGCAATACCCTCAAAAATGAGAAAAGAATAAAACAAATGCTTTGTGTAACACCTATTGCAATGCGTCCTATCCCATGTTGATCTTTAGTTATTTGCTGCAATGGAAGAAAAGAAGAAAATATGGCTGAGAAAAGGAGTCAAAAGTGGGTATCAGCTTGTGTACCAATCAGTAATTAAAAAATAATGTATCAAAATGATACTTACACAGTCAGGAATGACTTTAAGGCCACGTAAAGTATAACTGTGTAAGATCTGATGCTATCCGTGTCATTATTCATCACAAATAGGTCTTGGATCCGACCACGGATCTCAGATGGCAACTAATAGACAGATCCAGAGCTCAAGCTCCTCCCATTCCCATAATCCCCTGCTGACCTCCAACTCTCAGATCTCGTTTGCTGCTGAAATGCTTTGGGCATGGTCTTTGAGCTCAAACTAGTCAGATAAGTGTTTTTCTTTTGTTTTTTTTTTTTTCTAGTTTAAAGTTAGTTATCCAGTAGTGATTATTTACTTATTTTACGGTAGTTAAAGTTGTTTTAGAGTAGTTTCCTCCCCTTTCCTGTGCATTAATCTAGCTATTTAGTGTTTTCCCCTCCCCTTCCATTATGTTTCATTCCCACCCTTTCTTTGCTTTAAAAAAGAAAAAGAGTTATTTTCAGTTCATTTTTAGGTTTAAAGGGGGAGTAGTGATTTTTGTCTTGTGTTTCTCTTGCTGGTGCCTGTGTGTGTGGTTTTAGTGTGTTTTTTTTGTGTGCAATTTATCATGTCTAATAAACCCTCTGGATTCAAAAGGTGCTCCTCGTGCAGTCGGAAGATGCCATGTTCCGACTTGCACGAGAAGTGTCTTTATTGCTTAGGGGTGGCGCACCTGGAGGTTGAATGTGACATTTGTGCTGCATTCAACCTCAGCGTCCTCGTGGAGCTCTGCAACAAACTTCTTTTGACGGGCTTGACTCAGGGGAGTCTTCTGCCCTCAGATTCCCCTTCCAAGCCCCCTCAGGAACCTAAAAAGAGGCCTCCTACCTTGGGGGGGAGGGTCCTCTTCAAAAAAGCTGAAGCTCTTGGATCACAGATCCCTGGATCTGGGTCCAACCTCTTCAGCTTAGCATCCAAAATCTGCCATTCCGAGAGCTAAGGATCTGACTCTCGGATCCAAGACCTCCTTGGAGCAGAGGCCTTTGGATCTGAGCAGGCACAAGCCATCCCTGGATCCGAGTGGCTTGTCATATCCAACCAGCATACCTTCCCAGCCCTTGGATCCATCTAGGCTGTTGGATCTGACAGTTTTGTTGGATCCCAGTATAATTGAAGGCTCACCTTCTTGGCCCTACAAGAAGTTGGTCCGTCTCGTCAGAATGGATCCCCTCCAAGGGACTATAGGGCTATGGGATCCAGGGCAGGATTGCCTGCAAGATCAGGACACTTGTCAGTTTGATCCAGGTCCTCAAGAAGGTTACTACCCTGGGATATGGACAGGATGATGATGAGTTTCCTCAAAGCCCAGATTGAGTTGGGCTTGTTGTCATCTCCAGCTCAGATGCCCAGGGGACCTTCCCCATCTACAGGACTCCACTCTCCTTTTCTAATCCATCTAGTTTTGGAACATCAGGCCCAAAGTGTTCCTAATGAGAGGGCAATGGTGTCCAGTATTCCTCCCTTCTCAACACCATCAGGGTCTCTGTCTGGCTCTGTTCTGCTGAACTTTGAACAGACTGTGCCTCATCTCTGTGAAGTCAGTGCTGGCTCTCTGGGAGTTGGGTCGGGCCTGGAATTTTCTAACCATTCCCTTGCTTTCGGGGCTTTGGCACTGGACAGCTCAGAGCCGATATCGTTGGGGGGCTTTGGTGCTGGGTCGGGGTCCCTTCTCCCCCCTGGCCAGCTGCGGCCACTGGAGAGGAAAGGTGAGCTTTGTCCAGCCCATTGGCCTTCTGAGCAGTAGACAGGACCTTCTCCAGTTTGGCAGTCACCTCTCCTTCTCTAGGTCCTCCGCAGCCTCTCTCGAGTTTGGGTGTCGAGACCTCATCATCCTTCCAGGGTCAGCTCTCCTGCAAAAACCTTCAGATGGGCACTGCCTCACTTGGGGGTCCTGTCTCTTCTGAGCCCTCACCTGAGCCCACCAGGGAGGAACCCCCTCGGAAAAGAATGTGTAAGAGGAGACACTTGGATTGCCCCAGAGAGTCCCTCATGGAAGACATGGATTTCGAGGAGGGAAATGGGTCATATGAAAGATAAAAAGTCCAAAGTAAGCAAGCTAGTTAAGTGGAAAGTGGCAAAAACAGTTCAAGACAAAAAAAGTCGCTAATCCACAAGCGCAATAAGATTTTAATATAAAATAACAAAGCTTTCAGACATAAAAGTCCTTCATCAGTGTTGTTCTTTTATATTAAAATCTTATTGCGCTTGTGGATTAGCGACTTTGTTTTTTGTCTTGACGGAAATGGGTCCCCAAGACATCTGTCTAAGGAAGTGTCTTCTGGGGACATCCTTGAAATTCTTAAACAAAGAGGTGGCTGGTCTTCCCCAACCCTGTCTTCGGAGGAATCTGTATTTTTAAAGGCCTTTGAGGTGGGCTTATCTTCTACCTGGGCCTCCCAGTCGACGAGCTTGTAGAACTTACTGCCAGCAGGGCTTGGAAGGAGCCGGACACTGTGGAACCAGTGCCCAAGAAAGTTGACAAATTCCTCAGTCCTCCCAATGATAAACCTTTTGGAGCAAGGGTGTACCGGTCGATGACATCATGGCAGCCACTGCTGCTAAGAAGGAGCTGGGGGAACAGAGTTCCTCGGTCCATCCTCCAAACAGGAAGTCTCGGGTGGTTGACCCTTTTGGAAAGCACGTGTTTGCCTCAGCTATATTAGGACTGACAGCAACTAACTATATGGCACACTTTACCTGGCTTCAGAGGGATTTGGTGTTGGAACTCACCACTTCCCTTACACAGCTGTTGCCTCCACAGAGTCTTAAGTTGGTGTCTCCTAGGCTGTCTACTCTAACTTCCTTAGCTAATGCTTCGATGAGGTTGATCTCAAATGCGGCACAGGCCACCTCTCGAGTGGCTGGCGCAGGCATTGCCATTAGGTCGTATTCCTGGCTTCTCCTTTGTGGGTTTGTGGAAACTGTTAAGGCATCCTTTACTAACACCCCCACTTTGACGGATGGACCATCCATCAAGGAAACTCTGACCTACATTGAGCAGGAGGGGAAGACTCTGTCTGCAGTGGGAATCAAGTTTTCTACTCCCCAATGTTCATTTTCCAAGGCTCAGAGGGAAAGTAAGAAGCTTTGGTTCCACAGGACTCAGTCTTCCTTCCAGGATGCTCCCCAGTAATCCTTTTCTGCATACCGGGGTAGGGGATTCAATGGTAGACACTGCCCCACAGGTAGAGGGGGGCTGCAGAATCAGGGCTCTTGGGAACCTTTCTTGAAGAAGCCCTTGCAGTGCTTCTGAAGTGCTGCCTGTCTGTCCTGCCCTGGAGGCAGTCGGAGGATGTTTCTTCCTACACCCAGTAGCCTGGACAAGTCTCACTTCCGATCAGTGGGTGTTAAAGATTATTTCCAGGGGTTACTTCATTCCTTTTTTTTAGCCCCCTCCAGTTCTAAAATCTCTCCTGGACATTCCACCCCACCAAAGGGAGTTGGCCTATCTCGATGTTCAAGATCTTCTTCAAAAAAGAGCCATTCAAGAGGTTCTAACAGGATGGATGTTCTCAGTGGATCTCAAGGACACGTACTATCATATCAAGATTAACAGACACTTCAGGAGACACCTGCACTTTTGGTTAGGGGCCAATCACTTCCAGTCCAGTACCCTGCCCCTTGGACTCACCAAATGCATGGCAGTGGTGGCAGCTTTTCTCTGGCTACAGGGATTCCAGGTCTTCCTGTATCTGGACAACTGGCTCTTCACGGCTTCCACGAGTCATCAACTATTAATAGCCACCAGTTACACCCTCAACCTTTTTCATCATCTATGCATCACAGTTAGTCTACCCAAATCCAATCTTTCTCTGGGTCAAAACTTCGAGTTTATCTGGATCCAATTGGACACAGTATCAGAGACTGCAGCACTACCCTTACACAGGGTTCAACTCATTCAAGATCATGTCTCTCATTTGCTGGATTTAGAGTGCCTGTCAGTCCATCTGATTCTTCAAGCAATGGACCCTGGCAGTCCAGTAGTCTGCTTAGGTTCATCCCATGTCCATGACCATCAGGATGACTTGGGTTTGCAGAAATCACCTCACTTGGTGGCTTCAGTCTCTGGACCTAATTCCACCTCCCAAGGCCATGGTGACCACAGATGCCTCCCTGTTGGGGTGGGAGGCATCTTTAGGGCAGGATGGCTCAAGGCACATGGTCCC
The DNA here is from genome assembly GCF_019279795.1 of Protopterus annectens. Taxonomy (NCBI): domain Eukaryota; kingdom Metazoa; phylum Chordata; order Ceratodontiformes; family Protopteridae; genus Protopterus; species Protopterus annectens. Next base: position 1,734,927,995 of record NC_056725.1, on the reverse strand, counting down.
CCACATAGACCAAATTGCACATAAATATCCTAGAGATGAGAGCAGTCCTTCTAACGTTGCAAGTCTTTTAGGAGTGCCTCCCTCTGGGGATCACTGCAATTCAAATGGACAACAGGGTGGTAGTCTGGTATATCAACAAGCAAAGGGGAACATGATCTTATCCTCTGTGCATAGAGGCCATGAGAGTGTGGGAATGAGCAATGTCTTCCAGGCACTTTCTTCTTGCAACACACATTCTTGGCAGTTCCAACATGTTGGCCGACAAACTTACCAGGTCTGTCTTGAGTCCCCATGAGTGCTTCCTGAATCCAACAGTGGCAAGTCAGATATTTGACCGTTGGGGTCAGCCATGCTGCAATCTGTTTGGCTCCCCAATCATCAACAAATGCAGCAATTACTTTGTCCTGATCCCTCCAGCGGGGGGGGGGGGTCACCCAGGGATGCTCTAATCCATGACTGGCCAACGGAACTACTCTATGCTTACCCTCCTACTCCTCTAATACCCAATGTCTTACAGAACGCTCACTGCCTGAAGACTTCTCTCATCCTCACTGCCCCCTTTTGGCCTCATCAGGCATGGTTCTCCCTTCTACGGTCTCATCTACAGTATCCTCCCTGGTTACTGGATCCTGTTCCGGATCTCATTTCCCATCCCTGGGGGCTTCCAATTCCCCATCTCCAGACTCTCCGTCTAGTCACATGGTTTCTCCAGTTCCAGTAACCCTTTCCTTCCCTGGTGAGGAACACCATCTTGGCATCCCAGAAGCCATCTATGAAAAAGGTGCATTCCAGTAAATATGAAAGGTATTCTATTTGGGCCAGACATTGCAATCTGGATCCTTTTTTGGTCTTGATTTCTGATATTTTGCTGTTCCAGTCTTCTTTTTTCAGGATGGGGTGAGCTTCTCTACGATTAAGCTCCAGTTGGCAGCCATTTCTAATTTCCATTTGAACAAGAAGACTATCTAAACCATGTAAAGCCTTTCTCAAAGGAGTTTTTCTTTTTAGATCGCCTATCAAAGATCCTTCCCCACCATGGGATTTGAACTTGGTGCTCCAATTCTTGACACAAAAGCCCTTTGAACCAGCTGCTTCTTGTGATATTAAGTTCCTCTCTTGGAAGATGGCATTTTAGTGGCAATTACCTCTGTCAAGAGGTTCTCTGAACTGCAGGCTCTAAGCACTAAGCCTCCATTTATGGTCTTCATAAGGACAGGGTGTCCCTTAGAACAAATCCTTCATTTGTTCCCGAATGTAGCTTTAGAGGCTAAACTCAATCAATCAATACAACTACTGGTTTTCTTCCCTAATTACTCTAACAAAGGAGAATGTATTTTGCATTGATTAGATGTTCACAGACATAGACAATTACGTTTCTATCTGAAAAGGACTGAGGAATTTCGGAAGTTGGACCAGCTCTTTGTGGCTTTTTCTCAAAATAGAAAGGGTTTGGCATTTTCTAAAGTAACTATCTTTAGATGGATTGCTAGCTGTATTTCAACATTTATGATAGCAGGCATGTAGAGCTAGCTAGACCAGTTAAGGCACACTCTACTGGGTCTGTGGCTACATCTTCAGCCTTCTTGGCTAAATTTTCCTTGGATGAGATTTGTGTGGCTGCTACTTGGTCTAACCACCGCACCTTTGCTTCGCATTCTAAATTAGATTTGGTGTCTAGGAACAGGGCTTCCTTTGGTTCCTCTGTGCTCCAGCATTGCCTTTCTTGAGGTCACCCAGGGCTCATAGTAGCTGGGGATTCTGACCCATTCATGATGAATAATGACACAGATAACATCAGATTAAGAGTTATAGACTTTACCATAACTTGGAATCTGTGCTATCCAGTGTCATTATTAACCACATTCCCGCCCTCCTTCCCCCTTCCTTCTGGGGATCTGGTAGAGCTGGGGTGGTTCATTCTTCTAATATTTTAATCTCCTTTGCAGGCTGTTCTGCATTTCCATTTGTTCAGCAAACACGATCTGAGGGTTGGAGGTCAGCAGAGGATTATGGGAAGGGTAGGAGCTTGAGCTTTGGGTCTGTCTATTAGTTGCCGGCTCGGATCGTAGGTCGGATCCAAAACCCATCATGATGAATAATGACACTGGATAGCACAAATTACAAGTTATGGTAAGTACATAACTCTTTATACTCACTATAAGAGAACGTGAGTGGCATATTCCTCTCTTCCCAGTTTGGTTAGATTATATAAGCTCCCCAGTTTGTTCACTTGGCTAAGAAATTCAATGTGCCTGAACACTGTATGAGAAAGCAGTATAGGGGTGCTAGAATTGTCTGCTGTATAATAAATGTAGTCATAGCCATAGCTTCCTTACTGCTACCACCAAGTTTGGAAGACATGATTACTCCTTAACCCCTTCGGTTAAACTGTTAAACAACAAAAGTCTTTCAAAATGTAAAGCAATAAAGTCAGTTTCCTCATTTGTTAATAATAAATACAGTATATGTCTTTGTTTGCACAGAAAGTCCAAAATATCATGATGGCCAGCAACAGACACCATTAATGTGTCTACCAGGAGATTCCCCCATGTGCAAAGATCAAGAATCCACATTAAAACAGTAATTCTAACAGTAACCATAAAAGTGCTTTTTATTCTAAAATTAGGATCTATTTATGAGAAATAGGCCAATTCATTGTACTGTAATGGACCCACCCAGGAAGCTCAACTGTAAAGGGTACAGCTTCCAAACACAACCTTTAACAATATTCTTATTTCCCTGCCATTAGGCATTTCCCTGGAAGAAACTAATCTGCTGTTCTATTGTGTTGGCTGATTGTAAGCTAATCAAAGCCTTGTTTATAATATACAGCAACATCCTCACACTGACATAGCATTAAGATTGGGCTACACAAAATAAATAGGATTAGGAAAATAAAGGGAAGTTGGGGCTGGAATTTATACTGAAAACAGGGATTATTCAGTCATTTATTGTCATGGTCGAGTACTTCCTACAACTACACTATACTATTTCAGTATCTAGCACAGTGTGGTTTGGCATTATATTAAAAGGTGGATCTAAGGCTTAGTAGGAGACCCCATTTAGCTGCCCTTGGACCACTGCCATCACAAAATAAATTAATTTACCTAACTCTCTTGTTTTTCAGGGGGAACCATTATATTATGAGCCTGTTCCACTGAACAGGCTGAAATGTACATCTTTCTTATTCTGGTGCTGTGTGAACTTGGAGTTGGTTATATTACTTAAGCAAGCAGGGGTAGGGGACAAGGACAAAGCCCCTTGCATAAGAGGTGTAGCAGAAATGTCTCATCACATAAAGTAATGATGCATATTTGATCCTATTTAATGGACTGTTGTTACAGGATAGTACTTTATGAGGAAATGTCCCCATAAGCCATACCATATCCTATCAAAACGAGCTATGGCCTTGGATAGCTCACCCAGCTTCTAATGCATATTGAATTTGTGGAGATAAAACCATACTGTTGCCTTGCATAAAACAAAGGAAGGAAATAAAATAATTCTATCACAGTAGCTACTATTCTAGCAGAATGAATTTTAATGACCTTGGGGGATTACTTGCAGAATTGTGACAGAAAACTATGCAACCATTTATCTAATCAAAAATAACTTCTTTCTTCTGGGAAGGTGCAAATGAGCCAAAAAGTTGGTTAGATTTTCTACCATTCTTGATTTTGTTGGTACAGCATCCATCTTAAGCAACATCAAATTCCCAACATCCAGTTAATATAAATAAAAAAGAGGAGCCTGAAACTCCTAATTCAAAGCAATACCTAGCAAAGCCTTAGCTATAAAGGAAGTAGTAGAAAGAGCCACTGTGCATGGTCAGAGGACATATGAGCATGCATTTGCAAACCACTTCTAGACGGAGAGGTATAGCTGCTCCCAAGAAGTTATGCACTACCCCAAAAAAAAAAAAAAAAAAAAAAAAAAAAGGACTTCTGCATACAAAGCTGCAGGACGCCAACTGGCTTGCTGTAGTCCCTGCTACTGCCCCCAATAGTTCTTCAAAGCAACAGCAAAAAAACAAAACCAAAAAAGTCCACTCCTTCTTCTGGCACACCAGTCAGGTAGCCAGATACACTCCCAATCCCTCCTGACCCAGGAACCAATCAGGTCCTGTTTGTGCATCCCTACCCCAACCTTCTCTTTCGTCATGCTTTAGTTAAAAAAAAGTTTTTTTTTTTTTTAAATGTATCAAGCAGTTGCTACAGTTTATATTCTGCAAAGAGCACTACTGGGCTTGGGGTTTAGTTAAAAAATACTAATGTTTTAAACTGTACTTGCTACAAAGCTGGTATGCAGCGATCAGGAAAGGACAACTGCAGCCCCTAACACTTTGCACCTGGGGAAGTTGCCTCTTTTACCCCACCCTAGCAACACTTTGTCTAGACAAATTGCTAACACAACAGTCTTTAAGGTAAAACACTTCAAGCACAGAGTAAATAAACTAGGTAAAATAGGCTAAAAGGGTGGCATCATCAAAAATTATAGAACACATCTCAGACACCAAATGGGTTTATGGTGTGCTATCAGCAGAAATCCTCATATTAAAAAGAAAAAAGTTTCACTGTAGTCATACCTCTCAACTGTCCAGAATTTCAGAGAATATCCAGATTTTTGCCTCATATTTTTGGTCTGTCCCTCATAAAATTTGCGGTTTTCTGGCAAATCACTGGAATGATCTGAGGACTGAAGTCACTAAATAATGACATATCATTCAGAAAATTTAGGTTAACACAAATCCTTTTACTGTATCAACTTTCTGAGTTTATAACAATTTGCGTCTTTTGGCTTTTCCCGGTTAGGGGTCGCCACAGCGGAACTCCGGTCCGCTAATGATTGGCAGTTGATTTTTACGTACCGGCTTGCCAGGCCTGACGCACAACCTTCAACGAAGGTACGCCCATTCACGCATGTCTCCACGCAGAAGACGCTCTAGCTGAGAATCGAACCGGACAGCGTCTTACTGTGAGGCAACAACCCTACCGTAGCACCACCAAAATACGTCCCTATTTTTGGGGCTTTGTCCTCACATGATTCTAGGCACTGTCCAGATTTCTTGCACTAAGAGGTTGAGAGGCATGACTGTAGGGATGGAAGATAAAGCTGGACTACAAGCATAAGCGGACAAAGCAGCACAATAGGATGCAATGGCTGAACAAACTAAACCTGTAGAAAAGGTGATAATAATAATAATGTAGCACCTTAACAGGTAACGGCCTGGTGTTGTCACTGAATCAACAGGTTGTCTTTCAGAGAGGAATATGCTCTTGTCAACAACTCACTAATAAGGGGAAAAAATATAGGACTGGACCAACAGAAGGCATGAAATAAGACTTTCTTCTTGTAGATTTTAGAATGACTTTTGGGGTGAGAATAACTGGAGGAAACCATTTAGCTGATTGTGTCCATATTTCCTTAATACAACATTTGACGTATGGTCTAAAAATGCTGCAACAGGATGTTTTCTGATGATGCAAAGTGGTCAATGTGTAGGTGAACCTAACAGTCAGATTCTGAAACACTTGAGGGCGTATTTGCCACTTCTATGCCAGATGAAATGCTGAGTCATGACTGCTCATTAAATCATTTTCTATGCCTTGGAGGTACTACACTTAAAAAGGATGAGTCATGGAAAAGGCTATAGGCCAAAACTTTAAGGCCAGCCTGTATAATCGGTATGGTCATGTGCAAACTTGTTTGTTTTAGTAACATACTGCTGTTGTATTCCAATTATGTATCTGCAGAATTCCTAGATACTAACATTTCTTGAAATTGATATGCAACTTTTTACATAGCTGGGAACAACTGTCCTGAACTGCACTGCCTTGAAATTGGCAGTCTTTCTTGTGTTTGGTATATCTGAAATCATGATCTTGCAAGGATATAACAGCCAGCCAGCTTCCAAACTTCAGGACAGCTGAGCTGACAAAAAAGACAGGTTTGGGTGCCAAGCCCTTCACAGCTTTCATATAAACAGAGAGAAGGAGGCTGAGCCCTGACAGGACAATACTATAAACAGCAAAATAAATAAATAAATAAATAAAAATAAATAAAAATTCACACCCTAGCAAAAGGTTAATAGAGGGAGGGAGCAGCTACTGCAGCAGTGAGTATTCAAACATCTACTGTTATGGTAAGTTTACTTACACAACTGTACTGTGTTCCTCATATTGATCACTACTGCAGTAGACTAAGCTATATGGGTAGTTTACCATAGTTTACAAATTTTGGGAGACGGAAGGAGAAAAGTGCAGGATTATCTGGAGAATGGTCCTAGCAAAGCCTTATCTAGACCTAGAGATGGAATCAAGCTTACAGGGCTTTGCAACAACACAAAGCCCTCATAAGAGAATGGTCCACAGTCGAGAGAATCCTCAGCAATTTTTTTAATAAATGGAGCTCAGGAAGTTTGCACTGTAACTTCCAATGGGCGGACCCTAAGCCTTTTGACAGAATCAAATTATGTCCTCACATTTCAAACAAATGTTCATATCTCCGGAACTGTAGGGGTTATGAAATATATATATATATATATATATATATATATATATATATATATATATATCAACCATTCATGTTGTACACATACAGTCAGCAGCATTTTATTCATCTAGCTGAGAGCTTTCATATGAGGCTAAGGAGTTCTGTCCTGTTACTTGGTTATTGAGATATTTAGAAAAATGTGAAAATGATATCTATATAAATTAATATCATAAAAACAACAGTTAATATCTCTTTACCTGCACTAGACAGAGGTCAAATATGAATGCAGTTGTAGCATGGTTTTGGAATTATTGATGCAAATATGAACAAGCAATATTTGATGCCTAGAGGCATCAGTAGTAGCTAACGGCAGATGCACCTGGAAGTGTCACTCGGATGTAATGAGACTGGTTTAATGCCTAGGTATCTGAAGGACATTTTCATCCGACCACATAGACTTCCTCAGAACTGAATAACATTACTACAAAATCAACCAGCAAAATATACACACAACTATTAACTGAATGCAATAAAATACAATTAAATGATTGAATCCAACTATATATAACGATCATTTTAAAACACTACCTCCCCTTTTATATATATATATATATATATATATATATATATATATATATATATATATATATCAAATTATTTACTTAGAATTAGCTATGGTTTAAAAGTCAAATAACACACACATATCTATCTCTCTCTCTCTCTCTCTCTATATATATATATATATATATATATCTATATGGATTCCCTTCAGAATTTCGAAACTCAAAACTTCAAATTTCATATGATCAAAGATCATATGTTCGAAGTTTCAAAACTTCGAAATCCTGAACGGAGATCGGCATATAGCACAGACCGGGAGATTTCCATTATCCTCGCTGTAGTGCGATCTCGGAGTTGGTATATTTAAGCTGCGAGGGGTGTGGGGGGTGCAGGGGGGCTTGCATACACATGTTTTACTGTGTTAGGTGGTGTTTCGGGGGGATTCACAATTTCGAGATTCCAAGATCTCGATATTCTGAACTCGATATTCTGAAACTCGAGATTTTGGAATTTCAAAATTTCGTAGTGAACCCATATGTGTATATGGATTCACTTTATAACCTTGAAATACTGAAATATCGAATTTCAGTATCTTGAGACTATAAAACCGAATCCACAAAACACCGACACAAAAAAACCCAGCGAAATTCACAACACCGAAAAAAACGCACACACTATACCACACATACACCACGACACCCACATCACAACATAAACAAACAAAACTACACACATACACAACTCATACACACATAAGCAGGGGGCAAGCCCCCCTGCACCCCCCACACTCCCCTACTTATATATACTAACTCCGAGATCGCACAAACACAAAACAAAAGCCAACTCACACACGCACATTCTCTGACCCCTCACACACACATCAAACACATCAGCACACTCACACACACTCTAACTCCCACTCAAAACCCTTAGAAAACACTTACCTGACATAACACCTACATCCACACATGGCACCGCGCACCATCAAAACACAATCCCGGACATTATGCAGCGTAAGGTCATAACCGCGAATTCGACATATATTCGAGTTCACAATTATGACCTTTCGCTATTTTTAACATTCGGCTTTATAGTCTCAAGATACTGAAATTCGACATTTCAGTAATTCGAGGTTATAAAGTGTTTCTATATATATATATATATATATATATATATGTATATATATATATATATATATATATATATATATATATATATATATATGGATCTACTTCAGTAGATTGAGTTTTCTAAATGCCGAAGACCATAATCACAAGACTATATGACTGGAACTGGCAAATTGCTGAAATGCTGAAGATCAAATGTCAGAATATTGATTATGCAGTGAATTAGTGCAGTATATGAGTGCTTATACCTTTAAGTAGATTTATGAAGTATGTGTTAAAAAAAAAAACAATAAGTTGAACAACATGGCTGATGTAACGTACGTCGGTCTGGTCAAAGTAGGAGCACTGTATAGAAATAGTAAATGAAAAAGAGGTGTGTATTTTTTTTTACATTTGTGAATATGTTGTATGGAGATCGCAGTACAGTGGGAATCGGTAAATTTACCTATCCCATACTGTAGCGCGACCTTGGAGTTAGTATATTTAAGTTACAGGTGGTGTTGGGGGGTGCAGGGGGGCTTGCCCCCCTGCATACAAGTGTATTTTGCTTTATTTGGAGGGACTGAAACGTTGTATACGTATTGGTGGTTTCGGTGTTGTGGAGTTCGGGTAATTCAGGGTTTTGCCTGTTCGACATTATGGTCTCGTGATTATGGTCTTCGGCATTTAGAAAACTCGACCTACTAAAGTAGATCCCTATATAAACATACATGCATATATATATATATATTTATATATCTACATTTATGTCTATATATATATATATATATATATATATATATATATATATATATATATATATATGTGCATATATATGCAAAACTGTTAAAATGTTTAAGAAAATACACTTAGAAAATATATTTTTTTAAAAATATATACAAAAAAAAATTTTTAAAACACTGCAACTACCAAATCTACAATTTAGCTGCCCTCAACTTCAAAATAGGCGCTGTGGATATGTTTTCATTAATACCTGGATGTACAGTCACATTTAATTTCAGCTGCCAACATAACTCTTTACCTTCAAGATCCATCTTCCAACTACCGCCCCTAAAGTCCACTTCTACTGTGTCAAGGCACCAAATTTGAAACCAACAAGGAGAAAATTACAGTCAGCTGCCTGTCAGGAGCCAGGATTCGCCACATAACGCATGTACTCAAGTCACTCCACAACAAGTACAAATATGACTCTGTCATTGTCCATGCTGGAGTGAATGACTTGAGACGTACCTCCCTGGACTACATGAAAAGAGATGTGGAAGAGTTCTTGGATCATGTGACCCAGGCAGATATAACCCTAGCCCTGAGTAGCATCCTGTCTTCACCCAGAATGATACCACAGTATAAGGGCAAAATGATTGACTTCAACAATTGGCTAAGCTTCTGGTGTCATTCAAAGGGGATCCAGTATTTGTCTGCCTGGGAAGACATGATCAACAAACCACGATGCTTTGCCAGAGATGGTCTGCACCTGTCACCCCTGGGATTCAGGTTACTGGCTAAAGCTCTTGCCACCCCTATAGTGCCTTTTTTAGGCAAGGTTCAAAGGATAAAACCACCTCCGTAACAGATACAAGCATGCAAAATCTGAAGGTAATGCTACTCAATGCTAGAAGTCTAAACCTCAAAATGCACTCTCTCGAGGCACTCCTAAAAATGGAGAACATCGATATCTGTGCAGTGACTGAGACCTGGTTCAAGGCTCCAGAGAGTACCCCTGCAATACTAGGTTACAATTCCTACCACACTTTTCGGCCACAAAACCAAGACCGAAACACTAAAGGTGGAGGAGTGTCCATATTCACCAAGGATATTCACACCTCCAGGCTAGTTGCCCAACACAATGCATCTGAAATTCTCCAGGTGCAACTAACACTAGGTAAGACTGCAATCCAAATTGTAGCTTGCTACAGATCCCCCACCATACCCCAAGATTCTCACTACACCTTCCTAAACATACTGGAAAATATTAAGATACAACCAAACACCCTAATACTGGGTGATTTCAACTACCCTGGCATTAATTGGGAAAACTACTCGGGTACCAACTCCTTTTCCCAACGGTTCTTGGAATTCATAAATTCCAACGCCCTGGATCAACTAATCCATTGTCCCACCAGGGGCTCCAATATCCTAGACATGGTCATTACCAACACGGGAGATAGATGCTTCACACCAGTGGTCACCCCCTCATTGGTCAGGTCTGACCATAAGCAAATCACCCTTGACATCCACATCCCACCCCCACCCCCAGTAAGGAAACCTCCTTAAAAAACTTCTCCAAAGCCAACTTCATGCTACTGAAGTCAGAAGTGACAAACTTCACAACACCCAGTCAGACGGGATCTGGATGTTTGACTGCAGAATCCTACACTAAAGCACTGTATGAGCACATCCACTCGTGCATGAATCGTGCCATCCCATATAGAACCAAGATGCTTTTCTCCAAAAAAAGGAAGTCAATCTGGTGGGCCCCTGCTATAAACAAACTATACAACAGAAGGAAGAAACTGTTGCAGAAAAGAGGAACATCCCAGGATGCAAAAAAACTCCCTCACCAGCCTCAGTAAGAAGCTGAGATCCCTCATAAAATCCTCAAAAGCTAGTTACGAAAATAAAATTGCCAAAGATTCCAAAGATAACCACAAGGCATTCTATAGTTATTTAAAGAATCTAAATGGCAATGCTTAGATGTGCTCTGAGCTACAACAGAATGGCATTAAATATACTGATCCCAAGGATATTGCCAATATCCTGGCAAATCGATTTAGTGCCAACTTCACCCCCCTCTCACCCCCTAAAGGACCCATCTCAATACCAAATGATTGCCAAATTCCAATAATCACAGCCACACAGGTAGAAACAGCACTCTCCAAAGCTAAGAATACAGCATCCATGGGACCAGATGACATCCCAGGCTGTGTACTACATGAACTACAAAATGAACTGGCACCCCACCTAAGTGTCATGTTTAATCATAGCCTCACCTCAGGCTTCGTGCCCACTGAGTGGCGCACAGCTACAGTTATCCCCCTCCACAAAGGAGGATCCGCCTTGGATCCCGGGAACTACCATCCCATCAGTCTGACAAGCCTGATCCGCAAGGGCATGGAACGCATTATCATGGAACTTATAAACAAAGACAATGGCAACCTTCAAACACTGGACCCCACCCAGTTTGGGTTTGTGAAGGGCCGATCTTGTCTCCTGAATCTGATTGACTTCTTCGAATCGGTCTCCAGAGCTGTGGACGAGGGTAAGGCGGTCCACACAGCCTATATGGGCCTCGCCAAGGCCTTTGACACCATCCCCCACTCTGGAATCATAGATAAACTTACTAAGCTGGGCATAAATCCCTACGTCACTCGATGGGTTGCCAACTGGCTTACTGACAGAACCCAGACTGTAAAAGTAGCCGACTCCAAATCCAGCTCCAGACAAGTGACAAGTGGAGTACCTCAGGGTTCAGTCCTGGGACCACTCTTGTTTGGCATCTACTTCTCTGAAGTACAGGCCAACACTAAGGGACTCTGGCTAACAAAGTTTGCAGATGACTGCAAACTGGGAGCCATTATTGAATCCCCAAATGATGTGGATATTCTACAAAAGGGCCTTACAGAAACAGATGCCTGGTGCCAGAGCCATGGGCTCAAGCTTAATGCCAGGAAATGTATAGTTATCCCCTTTAGAAAAAAACAGCTACCCATGAACTACCACATAGGTGGCAGGACACTAAACATTGAAAGTATGATGAGAGACTTAGGGACACAAGTGGACAGTGGTCTCACTTTCGATAACCACACCGCCCCAACAGTCAGGAAATCCTTCTATGTGGCACACCTCATCACTAAGGGCTTTTCATCCAGAAAAAATAGGTCATTGTCCCACTGTACTCATCCCTCATTAGACTCATTACAGAGTATAATGCCCCATTTGGTATGTACCTCACAAGACATCTGCAACAGCTGGAAAGGCCACATAAATACCTCACTAAAAGAATCACAGGCCTAAAGCAGATGCCATATGCTGACCATCTAAAAAAACTCCAACTATACTCTGTGGCATATCGTCTACTCAGAGGCGATCTCTGCTTAACATACAAGGCCATGTCAAACCCTGAGCTGTTGGACATGCTCCACTTAAAGAAATCCCAATCCCTCAGAGCCACATGCTCCAGGGATCTAAACCTTATCATCACAATGAACAAAACATGCTGGAGGGATAGGTCCCTGACCCAGAGACTCCCCATACTCTGGAATAGACTGCCCATACATGTCAAGCAGAGCACCTCATTGGCCCTCTTCAAAAGGAACCTTGATGATTGGATGGGAGATAGGAAATTCACCCCGGGGATCATGTCAGTCGCCCTGCTAGACAGGGGCCCAGAGAAGTAAATATCGTGGGAAGAAATTTCCAGGGAATTGTTATGGCTAGGCTTGCATAGGCCTTAGGGCCGATAGCCTAGTACCATCCTATGAACCTATGAATGCAGGTGGTACACTTCAAAGTGTGCTTATATAGAGCATTATTAATGTTCTGATACTTGATGTCATTGATGTCATATTTATGTTCATAAATTCATTTTCTCAGCTTCCTTTCAGTTTTCCCTATGTAAAATGCTTCACAAGAAGAACACTTTGCTATATAAACCACTCGCTGTGTTGAACAATTCCCATTCTTGACTGTAACAAAAATCTGCTTACTTGTGCCTATAGATGTTCTAGTCCCTACTAGGATATCTTTGCAATAACTATATCTACCACATTTATTTGTGCCTTTGGCGTCATTAAAGTGGTTGCCAGTCATAGCCTTTTTTTTCTGTAAGTATCCCTTAATGTTTTTACCAGTTTTGTACACAAATAGTGGCTCACCCCTACAAAAACAATTCAGAATTGGTACTGAATACACTCCAATTCCTCCTTACAATGTCTTTGATGTCCCTTGTTTTGCCTGAAAACTTCAAAGTCAAAGATCTGTTAAAACTGACATTGTGACTGGATGTCTTAAACTGCATTCCATCACGGCCAATCCCTAAAAGGGGGTTGTAATGAAGATCAGATTTATTATATAATTCAGCTTTAATATTATCGACCACAGTTCTTGGGTAACCCCTGATATATAAACATATTTCACAACTTCTCCATTTTAAGAAGGATAACTTCCCCTCCTGTCACCACCCTAATAAGTTGGTCTTTAACAATAGCTTTCTTACAGGAAAATGGGTAGCAACTTTTAAAATGCAAGTAGGTGTTACAGAATGTAGGGTTCTTGTGATTTCTTGACTCAGAACTATCTCCACCAATGGAAACAGTGATATCAAAGCAGTCAATACTGTCAAAACTGTACTGATGTGTAAATCTTAAGAAAATTGTAGAACCAGATAAAAACTCCATAAATACATTAATAATCTCAATTGGTCCATCCCACAAAATAAAACTGTCATTTAAAAAATGTAAGTACAGTCTGACATGATGGAAAAGCTTATTAACCAAAAAACATTTAGACTCCCAACCCTTCAAAACAAGATTTGCATAGGTTGGAGCTCAGGCTGCGCCCGTAGCTACCTCTTTGATTTGCTTGTATATTTCTCCTTCAAAGAAAATAAAATTATTTTCTAAGACCAATTCCATTAAATCAGTAAGAAAATTAACTTCATAGATGGCAAGGAAACTAAAAGTATTCACACTATCCCAAAATAGTTCTAGTCCTTTGTTTTTTGGGATACAACTGAAGAGGTCGATAACATCTATTGTAAGCGGAACAAGATTATCTGTCCAAAAGTCACCCATTAACCCACCTACAAAATCCCACAAGTCTTTTAAAATATGTGGGCAAGAAGAAAAGTTGGGTTTCAAATGTCTGCCAATATAGGTTAAGAACCACAAAAAAGAGCAGCGGCAAACAATCCCAAAGCAAAACAAGTTTAATTAATAATGTAAGCAAAAAAACGCTTTCGGAGAGCCCAGTGTCTCTCCTTCCTCAGACAAATTTTACAAACAACTTGCAACCAAATTTATACGATTTAAAATCAATTATATAATCAGACAATTTAAGTTAATTAAATAAAAGCAGTGAAAAAGAATAACTGTAATATTAGAGTCATGAAACCAGATAAGGGGGGTGGTCTTGTGTTTATGGACGATTTTTTGTATGTTCAGAAAATGATGTCTCTCCTAAACACGGATTTTTATGAAGTTGTGAATATTAATCAGGTTAATGTTGCTTATGCAAAAATTAGGGGAATGATTGAAGATCTGTTTCTTGAAAGATTTCTTGAAAGATTTATTGACCTTGATCAGTACCAATATTTGAATGTTTTAGCCCCCAAGTTACCTGTTCTGTTTGGTGTTCCGAAAATTCACAAAAGTTTATCACAACCCCCCTTTCGCCCTATTGTTGATAGTCGTGGCTCTATTTCCTGTGCTTGTGCCAAGTTTATTGACAGTATATTAAGGCCCTTAATCAACCAGGAACCCCAGATCTGCAAAGATTCCTGGAGCTTTCTTTATGAAATTAAAAAGATCCCCTTTGATGTTAGTTATTGGTTTTTAACCATTGACATCAAAGATCTTTATACAGTTATTCCACAAGATCTCGGCATCCAGTGGGTCCACGAATTCTTACACGATAAAAAGATGGACGATAATACTATTAACTTGGTTGAGACTTTATTGGAAATTGTCCTAAACAATAACTTTATGCAGTTTGATAAAAAAATCTACTTACAAAAATCTGGGGTGGCCATGGGGTCGCCATGCGGTGGCAGTTTTGCCAACTGTGTGTTAGCCTTTTGGGAAAGGTCTTTTTTATTTACGGATGCGAGTTTTAAGGAAAATGTCGCCTGGTATACACGATACCAGGACGACATGTTCCTTATCTGGAAAGCACCACCTTCTGAAGTCCCTGCTTTTTTAAGGACTATTTCTAAATTGACTTCCTTTTTGGAATTTACACATAATCTGCAGGAATTTAGTATTAACTTCTTGGACATATTGGTTAGTAAAGATGTGATGAATTCAAGATACAAGAGTGTCATTTATCGTAAGCCTACTTACTCAAATGCATTTTTGCATTTTACTAGTTGTCATCCCAATCATCAAAAGAAAGCTGTAGTGAAAGGTCAGTTAGTAAGGGCCGCTAGGATGGTGTCGGATTTTGAAGACTTTCTGTTTGAATGCGAACAGTTAAGCCACATGTTTGTAAACAGAGGGTATCCTTCTTTAATGTTGTCTGACATTAGCACTGAAGTCATAAATAAGAGAAGATCTGGTTTTTATAAGCCAATCCTTTTTGTTTGCACTAATTTTGAATCTGCCCATACAGATGTACCAGGATTGGTTGTAGACACCAAATTTGATTCCCCTTTTGTAACTAGGTTTTTGTGCACCTTTTCTGTAGATTATTATCACATTAGGAAGGTGTTTAATAAAAATTGGGCTTTGGTTTTAGATGATAATTTTTTGTCTCATCGATTGGGTGAAGCCCCGAAAATTACTTTTAGAAGGGGGCGCAATTTAAAAAGCATGCTTGAGTTTCAATCACGTTCTGTTGGTCAACGTGCTTTAGGAATGACGAAATGTGGGGCGTGTAATCAATGTAAGTATGTATTGACAGATTCTAAAGTAAAAGTTAGGAATGATGAATATAATATAACAGGGAAATATAGTTGTGAGAAAAATGGTGTGGTCTATCTGGCCTTGTGTCAGAAATGCGCTGCTTTCTATATAGGGAAAACTGAAAGGAAGTTCAAGCAGCGCATTTATGAACACATATATGCTATTTCAAGGTATGATTTTAATAATGCCCTTGCTAGGCACATTAGTGCATTCCCTGATCATCATTTTAAGTTTACTATCTTGGGGAAAGTGATGGTGGACAATAAGGGAGGCCCGTGGCAAACCCATCTAGACATCAACGAACTGGCCTGGCAGATCCGTACTGGTGCATATATGCATCCTGGTTTAAATGAGTATGTTTCTATCACTTGTGTTTTAAAACTTTTATCTTTGAAAAGGTAGTTCCCTTATGTGTGGAACATAGCTAGTTGTTGTGTGTGTAAAATGTTAAGAAAAACGTTTGCTTTTGCCTTTGGTTTTTCATGTAAATTAAATTTGGTTTAAATTGCTAAGTATAGTCAATTTTATTGTAAGATGTAAGTGTTTTTTGGATTTATTACCTGTTATTAATTAATTTTAACTATTTTTAAATGTTTTAAGGCATTATTCCCTATGTGTGTGTGTGTGTGTGTGTGTGTGTGTGTGTGTGTGTGTGTGGGTGTTTTTGCATATGTATTTATATATTTGTATGAATTATGAGTGTGTATTTGTATGCAGACGCCCACAAACACACATACATATATTATGTTAATGATGAGGAACAGAGTGTGGCAACATTTAATTAGTGTTGTAGTTAAATTATGTATTATTTCTTTTTCACTGCTTTTATTTAATTAACTTAAATTGTCTCATTATATAATTGATTTTAAATCGTATAAATTTGGTTGCAAGTTGTTTGTAAAATTTGTCTGAGGAAGGAGAGACACTGGGCTCTCCGAAAGCGTTTTTTTTGCTTACGTTATTAATTAAACTTGTTTTGTTTTGGGATTGTTTGCCGCTGCTCTTTTTTGTGGTTCTTAGTTTGTAAAGTTGTTTTCACTTGCTTTTTTGCCAATATAGGTTGCCAAGGGGTATGTCTTAGACCCTTACACTGTCACAATGGGCTGAAATGGGGGATCAGCAGAATTTTTATGAACATGGGGTATTCCAAATATAATACGAATTTTGGGTGAGGCAATAGCTAAAAAGTTATACAGACTGTTAAAGAACCCTGCATCAAAGCATCTTCCAAAAAATAATGCTACGTGTCCACCAGGACTTAATAAAATTATTGCCATATTGCCAATATTGAAAACAAGAGCAACAATTTTGTGACTTCTGACCCAAATATATTTACTTTATCAATAGTAACTTTAAATCATTTACCCAACTGTTAGCGTAGTCACATGGATTAAGTTATAGTAATGTTGTCTTTTTAAATTCATGCATTTAATAACACTGATTTTATTATAAATTTTGAAAATGAAATTGGAGAAAATTAATATAGTTTTTAAGTATTACCTCTTAAAAGTTTTGTTTTTATAATTTTTTTTTGTGTATAGAAAGTTTATAGGTGTGGCATTACATCATTAATTGTTTTTAGCAAATGATAGGTTAAATTTTGATGATGTCAAGCTTTTTAAATGGATGAGATATGTGTTCCCATTCAACTCTGAAGAAGCCATTGCATATTGGTGAAAACACTAAGTGTGTGGGATTATTTGTTTCATCATCCTTGTGTAGTGACATTAAAGTGGAGTAACTTCGAGCTGCTTGGGTCTTTTTTTGTTGTTTTTTAGTCTGTTATTGTTTTTTTCCCATTTCAGGAATCTTTTTTGATCTTCCAAAAAAAATGCCAATTTCCTATAAGCAATGTTAACTTGGTTAACAGAAGAGGTCTTGTAAACCAAATCATTTTGTAGTATGTTGAACATTTTACCTATATATATATATATATATATATATATATATATATATATATATATATATATACCTATATATATAATATAATGAATATAACTAACCTTACTGTAAAAGTATGTACAGAGGATCAAGTTTCTGCTTCTAGAATATTTCTAGATTCCACTCCTTTCCAAAAAGCCAGAGATGAAGCCAAAGCCCTGGTAAAGTGGGCCTTGACCCTCCCCAGAATCATCTTGTGGTAAGTATAACAAAAGGTAACAGCCTTAGACAACCATTTGGAAATAGGCTGCTTTGACACAGGTTGTCCCTTCTTACCTTCACAAGAAATGAACAATTGAGCAGACTATCTGAAAGATTTAGTTCTGTCAGGGTGATACCTGAGTTGTCTGTGGACATCCAAGGTATGGAATATCCTTTATCCTTCATTTTAATTCCACATTGCTATCTTCACATACCTATATAGCATTTCTACAATGCGATACAATAAAGTGAGCTCATGGCTCAGGGGATCTACTTTCTGATGCCACTGATTCCATACATAATTCTGAAATGTTATTATGTGCAATATGCATACTTCAACATCATTCTGCTGGCTGACATTTATCATGTGCAGCATACACAGTCACATTGTTAAATGACATTTGTCATATGCAGCATACATGCTATGCAGTCACACCACTGGCCGACATTTATCACACAGTGTACATGTTGCATCATCACCCTGCTGCCTGACATTTACCATCTACAGTTTACATGCTGCTGCCTGATATTTATCATGAACAACACGCATGAAACACTGTCACCCTGTTGGCTGACATTTATCATATGCAGTGTACATGCTGCACCATCATCCTGGTGTCTGACATTTGTCTTGTACATGTCTTGTACAACAGCACTTTCATACTACTGTGTGACATTTATCACACACACTGTGCATGCTGCACTATTGCACAACTGGCTGACATTTATCACATGCAGAATATGCCATCACATTGCTGACTGACAGTTGTCATGTGCAGTGCACGTGCTGCACCATCACCCTGCTGGCTGACATTTATTGTGTACAAAGTGTATGCTGCACTATCATACTATTGTCTAACATTAATCACACAGTGTGCATGTTGCACTATTGCACTGCTAGATGACATTTATCATATGCAGCATATGCCATCACATTGCTTACTGACAGTTGTCATGTGCAGTGTACATGCTGCAACATCATCCTGATGTCTGACATTTGTCTTGTAGAACATGTGTGATATACTGTCATACTACTGGCTGACATTGATCACACACACACACTGTGCATGTTCCACTATTGCACTGCTGGCTGACAGTTATCATGTGCAACATACATCATCACATTGATGATTGACATTTAGCTTGTACAGATTGCATGCTGCACTATCATACTGCTTGGTGACATTTATCACAGGCAGCATGCATGACACACCATCTCACTGCTAGCTGACATTCATCGTGTGAAGCATGTAAGCTGCACCATCATAATGCTAGCTAAAATATTATTATGCTCAGTGTACATGCCACACCTTCACATTGCTGCTGACAGTTCTTCCAATAATTTCTGAAAAATCCCTTAATGAGAGTAAAGTCTATATATATGGTCAGTGAAAAAAGATGGCTATGTTTTCACTACTTTTGGAGTTATTTACATAGTATTCTGCAGTGTCTTCAGGAATGTGTCCAGAAAGATTATTGCGTGCTCAGGACATAAGTCTGAATTCTTTACACACAAGGACTACCAACCCAACAAAAAATCACTATCTCAATACTTTCTGGATGGTTAAAGTGGGATGAATTAGCCATCCAGGTAAGGTTAGTGCATTTATCATACATAATCTGAATACCACAACAGCTGAAGTAAACACCTGGTGAATACTCCTTGACTTGAAAAGATTGATTCCCCACCTGAAACTCCAGTCAGGTGGAAAGACAGGGGTATGCTGATAGACATGATTATGACTCAGGCTGGTCAGTCCAACACACAAAAACAAGAGAGGGAGAGTTACCTGCAGGGTGACCATCTTGAGACACAAGTTCTGAAATGCTTTTTTTTAGATAAGACAAGTCTAGCATGTTTTCATAGTTCCCTTTTTCTTCTTAAGGACAGTAAAGAATATTCAATACATGGCTCTAGATTCTTAACTATATCCTGTGGAGTTCATTAAGAAGCAATCTTCAATACCAAAATTAGATTAAGAAAAACTGGTGACTGTGCAGTGACCCCATCAAGTATGGGCAGCAGCAAAGCATTCTATTCCCCACCCTACACTGACCTAAAACATCATTTCTCAGACCAAGTATAGCAACACAACACAGAAGCAAAACAAATTGAAAATATAACTATTTTTTGTTAAATATTAACTGCAGTCAATAAAACTCATATTATTACACAAATGTATTTACTACAAACAAGTTCTACAGATATAAATACAGTGGCTGTCCTCCTCATACAAATAGTGCAATTATAGTTATTGAATTCTGAAACTGCAGGAAAAAGCCTTTAAATTAGATCCTTATCTTATCTTAAATTTCTTCCTTAAATAATACCATGATTGAAGTTACCTCCCATACAAAACTACTTGTCATGATAATCAATGACAATCTTAAATTTGATTTACATATCCAAAACAGCATATTCTAACTACTACGTACCTCCTACCCTGTCTTTTGTATTGTGCCCCTATCATGACCAATCTTCAAGCCTTACCTAATTCTAAACTTGAATAATGCTACAACAAAGTTGCCAGGTTTGCTTGCAAAAGACGTTATCCAGTCCCATCACTGTTTAGCACTAAAAATATTTAATTGGCACAACCTTTCTCACCACCTATCTTACACCCAGCTCATCTTAACCCACCAAATCATATTCCCTATTTCCCTGCCCAGCAGATAGCCCCATATTCCAAACTGTCACCTTCAGTCAAATGCTACACAACTGCTTACCATCTACAAATCACAAAGATCTGCTGGGGTCACTCTCTGTTCCAATAGCATAGCTAGAACTTGGAATAACATTCCGGTATCAGTCAGATCTATCTCACACCTTCATCTTTTCAAACCGATACTAAAAGACTTCCTCTGCCTCCTGGCTGTGTCCCTGCTCCTAATTTGAAACATAGCTTCTCCTAACATCCTTCATTCACCTTTGTGCACTTCCCTTAGAGCACTAAATCACTTAATCTGCTTATCGCCAACTAATACTTTACTTTACTTTACTGTAGTACTTAAACTGCTATTCCTACTTTTAATTAGAATAGCCAAATTACTATTTCATTGCTATGTATCTATTAATACTTAAACTTGCTTTTCCCCTCTAATGCCTGTAATGTATTTATTAAATTACTCCTACCTGTCTTACAGAACTGCGATGGTGGTGGTGCAGTAGTGTTGTTGCCTCACAGTAAGTCGTTGTCCTGTTCGATTCTCAGCTAAAGCGTTTTCTGTGTGGAGACATGTGTGAATGGGCGTACCTTCATTGAAGGTTGTGCGTCAGGGCTGGCAACTCAGCACGTAAAAATCTACTGCCAATCATTAGCGGACCGGAGTTCTGCTGTGGCGACCCCTAACCGGGAAAAGCCGAAAGACACAACAACTCCTACCTGTCTAACACACCACTCTTCTCTCTGTAAATTCTCAATACAGCAATTGTACATTAATGTTTGTGAACATCAACACAAACTTTATTATTACAAGTGTGTTATGTAGTCACTGAAAATGCATCATAAAAATTGCTACTGTAAATACTGATTGTTTTAAATTGCTACCTTAGAGCTTTTCTCAACTGAAAAAAGGCACCTGTAACTTGCCGGACTTTCCCAGTAACCAAATGTCAATAAATGATAAACTATCTGGAATTCTGCAACTGATTACAAGCATAAATATATTTCCAGTGCAATTGACAGTTAAAAAAGACTTCACTGCCTCATGTTCAAATTAACTACATAATAAGTCAAGCACCAGAAAACTTAAAATGTGCTGCAAATGAATTTCTACAAAGAAACATCTTTCCTTAAATTAATTGAAGCAAATAAAACATTCAAAACATGGACTGGTACAGAAATACTTCTCTAACTATTCCATTATACCAAACCTTTTATGTCGCTCAAACCAACAGGACTGCTAGACATATTTCTCTAGCCATTCTATTGTTTTGAATGTATTATGCCTTTCAAACACAGAAATGTTTTCAAGCAAGATTTATTCACAATGAACTGGACTTTACTGCCTCATGTTCTAAGTACTAAGCAAAGAACTATTCCTTATGTACTGCATTTTCTTCTCTACAAAGAACTTTCTTATATGAGAATTAACTTTAATAAAAACCCTCAAAACATGTTTCTTGAGTTCCAGTTTACTTCAAAAGTGGAGTCATTTACCTGAGGCGTAACTCTTATTGCCAAATGATAAATAAAGAAGATTTTAAATAGGTCCGAACAACTCAGCAATCAGTTCTTCATTTACAGTACATTCTGAACAAGATCGCTAAAGTCCTCTGGTCTTTCTCATTCTTGCAAACCAAAACAAGAAAAATTTAGCAGCTTTTGTTTGTTTTACTAAACAGCACCTTCCATGCCTCTAAATCATAGCAATTGTAAAGTTACTGGCAACACAGTGGCACCCCCCCCCCACACACACACAATCAGTGACCAAGTTCAGTTCAACTCTGTTGTACAAAAGTAGAATGTATTACTCTTCTCCAAACCCTCAAGGTATTTCATAAAACAAAACAAAAGCGTACACTCAATAAGATGCCCTGCACACTCACTTAACACTGTGGGGAAAAAAAAGAAGTCTCTTCTGATAGCTCCAAGCTATTAATTTCCAGCCGATCAGTGTAAACGGAGCTGTAAAGTGCACATACCAAAGAAGATGACGATCGTTGGCACTGAGTTTGTGTGACTGCAGTCTATACAGTTCTTGCTTCAGTACACTCGCTTTAATAAAAAAAAAAAAAAAAAACACATACACATCTGCTTAGAGTGCTGCTATCACCAGCAGTATAAAATAGTGTCACCCACCCATGCTCTGAGTGGGTGACACAAACAGTAGGTACTGCCAGTATACACAGGAAATACTCACAGTGTCTATATTCATTTTTTTTACTTTAACGATAAGTTACGTCCAGTACATATAATGGGTAAACAGTGCTGAATATAAAACAAAACTTAGTTTAAAAATTACTCTGTTGGCTGGCCATGGGCCACTCTCCCCCAGCACTATGGGCCCCAGGTAACCACCTAATCTGACCCTTATAAAACCCGACACTGGCTGCAACTGTTTTGCATGGCTTGCATTTTAAGACATTAAAATGAGTCACGAGTGAACGTTGAATGAGAATATTAATCTTGGGGGAACATTCCTGTTTTAAGGTCTGATTTATCACTGCAAATGATGCACTTATTTTTGAAGGTATATCCATAATTTTAGGCTTGATTTACCCCTTCACACAATTTTCTGAATTCCACCCTCATGACACATGACTTTGAAAGCTGTCTAATACACAGAAAACTATGCTACATAACTAACATGCTACTAATGGCACCAGTAATTTAAACAAAACATACCATCTATCTTACATCTCTCTTTTTCAAAAGCAAAAACATACAAAATTGTGAGGTAGAATTCTGCAATACAGTTGATTAAAGTCTACAGATTTAACACTGTCTCTATGACACACTCTGTCACTCTGTTTTTAAATGTGTTTCTGAGTAATATACCACATTCCTACTATAAGCAGGAAGAGTTATATTCTATTTTGCATTCACAATTTATGCTAACTAGGTGATCAGAATTTTCTTTCTTTTCAAAGTCTTTGCACCTGTTTTCAGTATCTGCAGGCTGAGAGATATTAGACTCAGAAAGGTTATAATAGTAATCTGTCAGCTTGATAAACACACTGGCCTTAACAATTTATGGGATTGGTATTAGATATTCAACTGGTGGATTATTTTTAAAACTTATACACTTGAATTACATCCCTCTCTCCCTTAGAAGAAAAATATTTCCTCATTTTTTGAGATATACAAATATACACTCATAAAATACAAAATATATACATAGATATAGATATATTAATTCCCAATACCAAATTGCTCCAAGCTTTCTCCAGTTTTAAAATAGCAGCTGTTTCCAACAGATACAATGCTGTGACACTTTATTACAATGAAAGAAAAGTAATTACTGCTCAGACCTTTGAGCACTTTCCATTCTTCAAACTGAATACCAAGCTGGCCAATCTTCAAAATCGTAATTACTAAAAGGATTCTGTGATCCGCACTGCTACTGCTGCTGCTGATATGCTTGGAATATCACCTGGTGGCAAGTTACCTGACAGTTATCTGGATAACCTGATAAACAAATATCCTTCTTAACCTCTTCTGTGGAAACCCTTCTGGGCACTTTTCTGATCAGGCATCAGAAACACACTCCCTGTATTCAGTGCATTTGTCAATCTTATTTGTTTTGAAAATATGACTCTATTTCTCCTCAGAAGTTTTTCATCGACACTTCAGAACACCCTCTAGCTGTTTCTCGGTGGAAACTTCCTGTAGCTCACCTTGTCCTTTCGTTAAGACTCCTTGCAAGTTGATCATAAAAGAACTTCTGTCTGGTCTTGCTTTGCTTCTTTCTCTTTTGTAGCTAAATTTGAGTGTCAGTTTTTAACAAAGATGTAGCTATAGAAATTCTAATCTTTAATGAACAACACATCAGTAAAGATGCTAACAACAAAAACAGCTTACACTGGAGTATTTCTGTATTACAATAAAGCTGAATGTGAGTCTACATAGCAGTCACTGTTAATGTACTGTGATTTTTTCATCTTAAACTGATCGTTAAACTAGGAAATGGATAAGAGCTAACATGTTGAAATTCTCGTAGTCCAAAAATTGGCTTAGCTTAGTTCCATGTCTGCATACTGTGGACGATTACTTGTTATTACCACATCGGGAATTCCTTGTGTCTTGAAAATAGAGACTTTGGTGCAATTAATGTACTGCTGCTTGGAGAATTTGTTGACTTCATGCAAACCTGTTGGTACAGACGAAGGATGTCTATCAGCACTGCGGACAATCTGAGATTGGGAGTGGGCTCGGATCACTGGTAGGGTCCAGCCAGGGAGGACAGGATGCTGGTAGCCAGTTCCCCTACCCCAGAGGGGTGGTTCAGGGAAACCACTGCCTTTGTGACCTCTGAAGGAAACCAGAAGTCTTGCAGGTAGTCTAAATCACAGGAGGAATGGCAGGACATTGTGACATAATTGCGCATGCTATGACATCAACCTAGGGATTCTAACTGGCTCCATGCATATGAAGGCACCTGACCTGATACCATGTTACTATATGATACTTATCTACATATGACCTACTGCTGCAAAGGCATTAGCAATGAATACTACAGAGGAAACTCTCCAAGTAGTCAGAGCACCACCCAATGATAGGGTTATAGGCATAGGTCTCAACCTGCTAAGAGGCCAATGTGGAACACAGACCATTGCAATGTGTGACAAATGGTCAAAATGTGGAACACCCTATTTTTGCAATGCGCGAAAAACGTACCATGACCATGGCCATGGTCTTTCAACCAAAATATATAGGAATGTGAATGCCACTTTTCAAATACTGTCCTCTGTCTACTATTTCATGCTGACAGCCCTCTGTACTTTCCAGAATTCCATGCAAATAAAAGTCATGTACAATCTGTATATGTGGTACATAAACAAACAAGGAGGAACCAGGTCTTACCCCCTTTGTCGGGAGGCCCTGAGAGAATGGCAGTGGGTGACCTCCTCCCAACACTTTTTGATAGCAATGCACATCTCTGGGGAATCCAACGTGATAGCAGACAGACTCTGGATGAAAGCACTTAAGCGGAACAATGGCTGTAAAATTCAGAACAGTGAAACAGTGGCCTTAATCAAACACAAATGCGAAGTGTTCTGCACAATCTGAAGCACTTGGCTGCCCTGCATATGAAAGTTTTTTATGTAATTGTAGCCGCAAAGGAGTCTGCCTTACACATCAATATGTAATTCAGAAATGTCTGGCAACTTTGGGAGTGGTGGACAGGTCGGGGGGGGGCAGAGACAGCGTGGAAGCTGATGTGCTATTCCAAAAATCTTACCCGCACCGTCGATAGTGCATATTGCAAAGAAATGAGGGGCAAAAACTGAAACAATGTAGGGATTACAGTAAGATTTATGTACTGAAATGGGGTGGGGTGGTGAGAACGTAAAAACTTCCAGACTAAATCTACATATCTAGAGGACATCTGAAAGGCATGTAGCCTTGTTTTTTGCATGACTGGCTGATGAATTAGATCATAGAGCCGTAGATTTTAATTGCTATCTTCCAGAATCATGGACAAATCCGTTAAAACTCATGGACAATCAGGGACACTTTTTAAAAGATTAATACAGTCTTGACTTGAGATGATTTTGAATAAGAGAATGTGAATTAACATGCATTATCTAGAGTAAAAGAAGCCTGTAACTAATTTGTGTCATTACTTATTAAGTGTAATCCACTACAGTTTCTCCACTAATCTCCACTTTTAGGAGGGACTGGGAGGGACAGAGCTAAATTTTGAGTCCAGATCACAAACGTCCCTGCAAAATAGGGACAGATGAGAAGTAGTGTGTGTGTGTGTGTGTGTGTGTGTGTGTGTGTGTGTGTGTGTGTGTGTGTGTGTGTGTGTGTGTGTGTGAGAGAGAGTGTGTGTGCTGAACTAATAGGACATCAGCCCCAAAGTATTGGAGCAGAGCATCAAGACAAATGCACTTAAACTTTTGGACTGCTTGAATTCTTCTTTTTATGCAAGCTTTTAAGTCCCGATGTAGGGCTCCTTTTGAAGAAATGCTAGTATGGCAATCATGATAAACTAAATGATTTCATTTAACTGAAATCTAGAACAATTTTTCTTAAGTAAGGAATATCTTCTATTATGTCCACACACTTTCTGAAAACAAAAACTGTTAACACAATGGTCACCAACTCCCGGGTCCAATTGTAGTTTATGAACATTATCCAAACGATCTTACTCAAACGCGGTGTTCAGAGTAACCAGCGCCTAGAAACAGGCCAGACTTGTTATATGTTTTTGAAATATGACGGACAACTTAAAGCAAGGTAGTTCTTAATTAAATGCTCGAGGTTTTAATGCATAGACCACCAGCTGTATGATGTGTTTTGTAACATAGTCTAAACAGTATCACTCTTGCTTATAGTCATGCTGTTTACCCATCCGTAGCGTGTACACTTGCAGAGTCAATCTTGTAGAATGTGGTGGTTGCGGTAATACGCAAGTACCTATATAAATTATATGGACGAAAGTACTTAAGCGGAGCAACGGCTGTAAAATTTGTAACAGCGGAACAGTGGGCTTAATCAAACACAAATGCGGAGCGTTCCGCACAATCCGGAGCACTTGGCTGCCCAGGTTATAGGTGAGGTAGCATGGTAAGGAGCAATTGGGGCTCTAGAATGTTGGGATCAGTAATGTGGGGAAAGGCTACGGCTAAGTAGGTTAGGTAGACAGAAGCAATAAAAAAGAAGAATTTGTTGACCATACAGCCTCAGGAAACTTTGAAAAACAACCAGCACTAATCAAATTCACAGTTGTGCAACTGAATCAGATTTTTTCCAGTTTTAGTCCATGGTCTTCCAGGAATTGAGTATGAAATCATTGATTTTCCTGGACTGTTAATGTACTAAACATTAAACACAATACAATACTAAAACTTTCACAGAAATACCTGACCACAACAGTATATTATAAGCTCTTGCTTTAAGTTTCTCAACTCTACATGTGATTCAGGTATTTTTGTCGGGATTACCTCCTTGATTTATTAGTCACTGCCAGTTTATCAGCCTTAAATACTAAATCTTATAATTTCTTCTTTAGATATAAAGCATGGCTGTATTTCTTGCCTCAAAGCGTTTTTTTTTCTGGCCATCTTCTCTCAGCTACTGTCAAAGTATCTAGACCTCAGGATCACCCTCAGTGCATTGCTAAAACTCTTAAGTTTATTTTAAATCTGAGACAATGGTGAAATTGCCCAATTAACTTCTTCATCACCAAGCAAACCTTTCTACTGTTCTGCTAAGTAAAAATCACTTGTCATATCAGCTGCATGCAAGTCTTTTCTTGGCTTACACTTCATAACTAAGTCATTCTTTTTTTTTTAAATGAGAAAAATCTTTATTAAATTATCATATATGACATAGGCAATGATACATTTATATAAATGAAAACAAACCATACTGACACGATTTCAGTTGCAAACATTATGTACTACACACCATGTTGACACAACAGTAGCTGCAAACATTATACATCACTTGTAATATATCCAGTCATTGTCAGTCAAACATTACATAACTCGTTCACATCCTGCCTTCTTTTAAACCTTGTTCCGCCTCTGAATGTATTGTTCCCACTATTCCCATTTTTTCCTATGTAGTTTGCTCCTACCCTTTTCTAAAGATCCCCATTCCAGTTGTTTTTTCTCTGTTACTACATTGACTACTTCTAGTAAAGTTGGTTTAGATTTTGATTTCCATTTTCTCATAATTGCTTTTTTGGTAGCCACCATAATTGTGGTCAGCAAGACGTTAACATATCTAGGCAATTCCAATTCTGTATTATAACTAAAAAAAATCATTTCCTTAGTTATACCAATTTACTCACCCAGTATCGCTGACGGAGCAGTCTGCAGCGAATCTTTAAAGTCTTCCAGCTCATTACACTTCCCAGCCATTCCAGTATTCCACTACTTGGCTGTTAGTGTACATACTGTTTTCTTATTTACTTCTACAATGATTACAGATATTGAAATAAAGGAGCACAAACACTGAGCCATTTGCTAAACAAAAATACAGTCTCACAATGAAAACAGACTTAGCATGAGCAGTAAACTTCTCTGCCCCTGAAACTCACATTCATTGAAATGGCATTAAAACCCACATTCAAAGGAAATGCATCTGGCCAGTGGAGGATTACGTTTAACTTTTGTCTGTCTTCAAACCATAAGCTCCCTGCACACATTTTTATGGCCATGCATACATGTATGTGTTCTTTGATTCACCTTCCTGATTGTATTAAATTATATTCCTTGTATAATACAGCACCACTTGTTAGAATGTGTTTTAAATCTGTAGTTATGAACCAAAATGTAAGAACCAATAATGACAAAACTACCCATTTCAGAAAATTTCAACCATAAAAGGCCTCTCAGACATATGGCATTACAATCCACCAATATCAGTCAATAAACACAAACTCTGCAGAACTAAAAGTCAGCTGAATAATTCCACATTAAAGAGATCTGTAACTAATGAAGATGTTGCTACTGGCAAACAACTTTACATTTCAGTGTTTCATCTACAAATTTAGTGCTTGCCCTTGAATTAATTTCCTATGTAACATTAAAAAAAATTGGTAAGCTGGTAATATTGCAGTAGAGAATGACTGACAAATCAACAAGTTCATAGTTACTAGGCATCTCATACAAAAGAGGACACACTCAGGAGTGCAGAACCCCTATACCACCTCAAAATGCACATAATAATTAGCAATCGAAAGGCACTGCAATATCAGCACTCCATATGCATGGTTTAAAAGTCCATTGAATGTGTGGCAGAAACAGGCAAATGTAGGTTTTGTAAAACTGAATTGGAAGCAGTCACTCACCTCGCTGCTGGCTAATGGCAGAAGGACTGTATACTGAAAGGCATAATAATGTGGCAAGACTGTTGCAATGGGGATTGTGCAAACATTATGGTGTTGAAGTGGCTGAAAAACACTTGAAACATGAGCCACAAAGCATCACAGAAAATGATGAAGTCTACATCACATGGGATCATCCATTACCAACAGTTCAAAAGACAGATGCGAGGAAACCAGATACAGTGGTCCAAGAAAAGAAGACAAGAGTGGCATTGATCATTGAAATCGCTTTACCCACTGACTACAATGCCTTGCGTACAGAGAGACAAAAAGTCATAAAATATCAGGATTTGCAGGCAGAAACGACAGAAATGTGGAAGAAAGATACCCAGACAGTCCCAATAGTAGTAGGAGCAACAGGTCTTATAAAAAAGAATCTACAGTCGCATTTAGATATGTTACCAATACATGTAACCCCATAAAAATTGCAGGAGGAGTCATTACTGGGCACATTGCGGATGCTACGACGAGCAGTTCTGGCTGACATCAAAGATTGAAACAATACCAATTTCATGAACTTTAATTGTACTTTAACTTAGGAATAGGGTCCATTCCCATCATGGTATTAAAAACCCAAAAGAAAAAGACTTGGAGAAATTAAAAAAATGTGGGAGTAGAATCCACAGCCTTCTGCACCAAAGGCAAGTATGCTACTAATACTGCTTTCAAATTCTACAACACAAACAGTGACTCCCATTTGATAAACAAAACAGCTAGATGCACATTGAAAACAGACTTAGCATGAGCAACAGTAAACTTCTCTTCCCTTGAAACTCACAATTTCATGAAAATGCACTGAAACTCATAATTCCCTGAATATGTGCTGAAACTGAAACTCACAATTATGTCGGCAGTCTGGTAGTTGGTGTAGAGGATTCAGGCTCTTGTCTCCACTGAAGCTCACAATTTTTTCAGCAGTTTGGTAGTTGGTGGAGAGCATTCAGGCTCTTGCCTCTTATAACCAAGTTACAGGGTAAAGCCTGATCAAGTTAATTGACTAACCTGCCCCCTCCCTCACTAGGGCATTACACACCATACCTCTCAACCTCTTGGCACAAGAAATCTGGACAAAGCCTAAAATAAAGGCGGACAAAGGCCCAAAAAGAAGGAACAGATTTCAAATAGTGCTCTTATAGACTTAGAAAGTTGCTAGAATAATAGGATTTGTCTTAGCATGCATTTTGTGAAGGATATGAAGTCTGAAACTGAAACGTATGACCTTATTTAGTTATTTCAATTCTCAGTGATTTGTCAGAAAACCACAAATTTTATGAGGAATAGGCCAAATATATGAGACAAAAATCTGATCAACTGAGAGGTATGCATACCTCTCAACCTCTTAGTGTAAGAAATTTAGACAAAGCCTAAACAATGGGGATACAATGGCCCAGAAATGAGGATAGATTTGAAATATTGCTCTTTTAACTTAAAAAGTTGCTTGAATGACAGGATTTGTGTTAGCATGCATTTTCGGAAGAAAAAGAAGTCAGAAACTCATAAGTAAGTCATTATTTAGTGACTTAAATCCTCCGTGAATTGCCAGAAAACCACACATTTTATGAAAAACAGACCAAAACTACAAGGCTAAATCTGGACATTTGAGAGGTATGTTGAAACACACACACACACACACACACACACACACACACACACACGTACACATTCTCTCTGCTCTCACACAGCAACACACACACTTTCTCTCATACAGAACGGAACCACTAGTTTAAATTATACACACACACACACACACACACACACACACACACACACACACACACACACACACACACTTTATCTCTCACAGAAACAGAACGGCTCTGAACGGCCACTTTAAGTTATATACACACATACATACGCACACACACACACCTCGCTAGCTTAAATTACACTTTTATACATACATAAACATACAGTTACCCTCTCTCTTACAGGAATGGCTAGTTTAAATTCCATACGTAAGTGTGGAATGTGTTATGTGTTTACTTCCTACTTCCATGGTGGCGAAGCACGCATGGTTCTCCTTAAAGGAGAAGATGCCACCACTGCTGTGTTTAGAAGGTTTTTTTTTTAAATATATTATTAAAACAAAGGGTTAATCTTCCTGGCCTGAGAGGGCTCTCCAGCCATGAGGCCCTAGGCAACTATCTATGTCGCCTACTGTTGGGTCCGGCTCTGTTAGCAAACATTCTTCTTCCCTAACTGACTGAACAAGGCAAAAGACTATAACAAGCTGTTACAAGGAAATGAGTAAAGTAGCAAACACCCTGAGCTACAGCAGGTGAGCTATGTAGGATGGAACTAACTTCAGTTAAAAGAATGAAAAACACTGAAGCTGATGCTAGCTGGCCACTGTGGATACAATATAAAGTCACTAGTGTTTATTGGCCATATTGGGATATTGAAATGTGGCTAATGGTTGTTATAATTATTCAAAATCCCAAGTGATAATATTGCCTAAGCAGTTACATTTCACTTTAATTCATCATAGTCTATTAAGAGTGTGTAACAAAACATGGTTGTTAGTCTCATTTTATTTATTCGGATGACATAATATGTTTCTGTCTGCTTTATTTTTTTTTAAGTTGATATATATATTCATCACAGAAATAAAGGATTACAATTGGGTCTCTAATCACAACTGGTTTGCTAGGTGTTTGAGATGTGGATGTCAAGAAATTCATTTCAACAGCAAAGGTGAAGAGGTGAATTCTAACGGCCATGTTGAGAAGAACACGTAACAACCTGGGTTATGATCAGAGACACCTGATCATAATTATTTGTAGTACATGGAACTTTACTTCCTCCCATGTACTACAGAAGTTCAGAGAAAAGAAAAAAAGGTGTAGAACTCCTTTGAAAGCTGTAAAACACTTACTGGTGTCACACAGAGACTGGCCAGCACAGAATTTAATGGAATTCAGGCTTTAAAAAAAAAAAGGGCCCAAATTGTTCTTAACTGCTTCCTGCTGCTTTGTGGTGTCTGCTGTTAATGTTCTAGCATGAGACTAGTGCTTAACAGTGCTGAGGGGGTGCTTAATAAACCTGTCTTTTCCTTAATTTCAGAGCGTAATCATGGCACTCTGTGCACTAAATGTTGTTTACTTAGTCAAGGCAGAATCCGAAAAAATAAGGTATCATACTTAAAAACTCTTATAGTGGATAAGGCTTTTGGCTTAAATCTGAATGTCATATAAAGAAATATAACATTTTTTCAATTAATATGCACTCTGGTAATATAATGCTGAATAAAAAAAGGCTTTTCACTTAACCATTGCTCAGGAATTAACTTTCCAAACAGAAACTCACAAACGTTAGAATGAAAGGATATCTCACAGCCAGAGAACTAGGATATTACTTGAACCATGGCCAACACAAATCTTGTTGTTAATAATAAAATAAATAAGGTTGTGTTTGCAAACATTATGGAGCAACCAGCCCTTTCAGTATCTTCATGCACTACTCATACATTTGAATTTTCAGAGTGCACAGAGTACACCATCATGGACAGTGAATTAAATGAATCATCACAAATGTCTAAAATACTTTCCTGTTAACTTTCCAGTCCCTGGGACATTAACTAGGCACACATTACAGATGAACATATATCATTTCACTGTAATATCTCAGAAGGATAAACTCCTTTATGATGAAATGTTAATCCTTAGACCACCTAGAAAGGAACACCATTACTAATAATTACAGAAGGCTCACTGTCTTCCCTTTTCTCAACAAATACAATTCTTACTCTGTGTCATAATGTTCAAACTACTGCACCTTGGACACTTGCCCTCATTATGAAAGAAAATGACCTTAAAGCAAATTCAAGGTGCCAAATTCCTCCGTGACCTTCTTGATTTCCTCTTTTGTTCTTGTTTCAGTGTAGTGGCACAGCCTTCCACATATTGCCTCCTAAAATATGGGATGCCTGCTCACGGGTCTATTTCACCAAAATCCCATTTCACTGACATTCACTTCACTGAGACCAAATCACCTAAAGTTCAAATTACTGAAAATGAATTTCACTAAATCTCATTTCACTGAATTGTAAGCTATAGACTTGATGTGGCAGTGTGTAGAGTACTGTGAGGCAAGTAAAGGGTATATGCCCTCATCCCCACTGTAGTGTGACCTGGAGTTAGTATATATAGTGAGGGTGTGTGGGTGGCACAGCCCCCCATGTTGGGGTGTGTGTGGGGCGTAGCCCCCCACTTAGTATGGTTTTATATTGTCCAGTTTCTGTTAAGGGGATAAATAAGTAGTTTTGAAGTTGTGGAAAGAGGTAGGCTTTAGTTTTGTGAGTTTGTCTGTCTATGGTTTCCCATTTAGTCTTGTGAAATGTAGCACTGTAAACTGCCAGTGAAATGAAGTTGTCAGTGTTGTGAACTTTAGGTGATTTGGTCTCAGTGAAATGAATTTCAGTGAAGTGAAGTAGACCCCTGCAGAAGACTTATAATTAACCATGTTTCTCCTGAAGATATCAGACCTACCCGAGACAGTAAACTTAGTTTTCAGCCATTACTTCAAAAAGCTCTAAAGTAAAGGATGATGTTCTCAAGTTCTGGTGCAGTCTGACTGTGGTTTGCAGTATTTAAACAGCAAGAATAATCCCCTTGCACAAAGGGGGTCCATCAACTGACCCTGGGAACTATCAACCATAAGCCTAACCAGCCTTATCTGCAAAGACGTGGAAAGAATCATCATGGACCTTATCCATAAGGACATAAGCGACCTTCATACTCTTGACCCAACAAAGTATGGCTTTGTCAAGGGTAGACCTTGCTTATTAAACTTGGTGGACTTCTTCGAGAGTGTCACTAAAGCCCTGGATGAGGGCAAAACAGTACATACCACCTATCTAGATTTAACCAAAGCTTCTGACACAATCCCCCATTCAGGTATCACACACAAAAACTCTCCCAGTTGGCAAGTGGGAATTAACCCATACATTACCAGATGGGTAGCCAACTGGCTCACTGATAGAATGCATACTGTCAAAGTTGGGGAGTCTACCTCCACCAATAGACTAGTTAGCAGTGGGGTACCACCACAAGGATCTGTGCTGGGCCCTCTACTCTTTGGAATCTACTTCTCTGAAGTCCAGGCGAAGGTAGATGGCCTGAGGCTTACCAAGTTTGCAGATGACTGTAAACTGGGCGCAATTATAGAGTCCCCCAGTGGTGGTAACATATTACAGGAAGGGCTGATGCAGGCAAATGATTGGTGCCAAACTCACAGACTAAAACTTAACTCATTACATATGAGTGATGCCTCCAGGTGCATCTGCAATTAACTCCTACTGATGCCCCTAGGCCTCAAATACTGCTTGTTCATGTTTGCATCAATAATTCCAAAACCATGGTATGTACAAGGTTTTAAAAGAATTTCATCTTAAAACTTACACAATATAAAACTCAGCTGCATTAATATTTGAACTCTGCCTAGTGCAGGTAACTAGATATTAACTGTTGCTTTTATGATATTAATTTATATAGTTATAATTTTCACGTTTTTCTAAATATCTGAACAACCAAGTAACACAGACAGAACTCCTTAGCCTCATATGAAAGCTCTCAGCTACATGAATAAAATGCTGCTGACAGTATGTGTGTAACTTGAGTGTTTGCTGATATATTGTAAGTTGTTTACAAAATATTACAAATTCAATAGATATGTGTTTACCGTGACTTACAAAATTCAGTTTAAGACCTAGAACCTAAAGAATACTACCACTGTAAAAACAGTTTGTGCTGAAGGGTTTGCCATTTATACTTATTTCATAATCCTTATGGTTCCAGAGATGTGAGCATCTGTTTGAAATGTGAGGACATAATTTGATTCTGTCAAAAGGCTAAGGCTCTGCCCACTGGAAGTTAAAGTGCAAACTTCCTGAGCTCCACTGGAGTGAATGAGTTAATACAAAAAAATGCCTCATTATCCCCTTTGCTAAAGAAGCAGCCCCTGCTAATTATGATACACACATATATATATATATATATATATATATATATATATATATATATATATATTTATATATATATCACCTCTCTAAGCTCAAACTCAGTGGTATGAAACTTGGGAACATGTTGATAGCAATATAAACTTCGATTGCCATGTGTCCGTAGTGGTAAGAAAAGCATTCTATATTGAGCATCTCATAAATAAGGGCAGCACATCCAAGACCAGGGAGGTTATAGCTCCAGTGCACTCAACCTTATCAGACCACTAATTGAGTACAATGCTCCCTTCTGTATGTACCTCACCAGATACCTACAGCAACCGGACAGACCACAGAGGTTTCTCACCAAGAGAATCCAGGTCCTCCAAAACATGACATACATGGAAAGACTGAAAGCCCTGTCACTGTACTCTGTATCATACAGGCTGCTGACAGGCAACCTGTGCCTTGCCTACAGAGCAGTCTCTGACCCTGCCCTAATGGAAATGCTGCCCATCTGCAAATCAAATGGGACAAGAATAACTCGCTCCAGGGATCTCTACCTCACCTGTGACATTAACATTACATGCTGGAGAGACAGATATAGCTCCCAGTGATTACCGCTCCTTTGGAATAAGCTCCCACTTTATGTGAATCAGAACTCCTCAATGACCCTATTTAAGTGCAACTTTGACAACTAGATGGGTGACCGTAAATTCATGCTGGGGGTGGCACCTATGACCCTTATGGATAGGAACAGTCGGTCCTGATCACAGAATCGCTCTGCTAACAACAACCACCTAAAAATGTTCAATAAGGGTACTCGGGTTTTTATATGGCTAGGCTTGTAAAGGCCCCTAGGGCCATTGGCCTAGTAACCTCCTATGGACCTATGAACCTATAAGTGAGAACCTGTCAAAATTGCATGCCCCTCAAATTCTAAGAACACAGCTGCCTATGCAGAACTGTTCACAGAAACCCTGTACATTCATGTCAGTAAATACATAGATACCGTTGTACTCACCAGAAACAAGCCAAGAACTAACTCAAAAATCAAACCACCCTGGTATAATCCATGCATAAAGAGGTTGTACAATAAAAGACAAAATGTCATAGCCAAGATTAGGAAGTGCTATACCCAGCATGATAAAACACTTTCATTAATCTAAACAAGCAACTAAGAGGAAAAATTAAGGCTACTAAAGCCAAATTTTATGTAAAAATAGCATCCCAAGCAAAGGACAATGACAAGGCTTTATTTAGCTAAGTCTGAAACCTCAAAGGCAGCACACAGCATTGTGTAGAAATGATTGAAAATGGAGCCACCAACACAGAGCCAGAAGATATCGCTGACTGAAAAATTCAGCTCCAGTTTTACTCTACTCGCTCTTCTGGCCACCCTCCAGGAAATACCGTCAAACATACCCCCCCCCAGCTATCATTAGGGAACAGGTCCTAGATGCACTCTCTAATGCCAAAAACACTGCATTGATGGGCCCTGATATACCCCAGGATGTGCCCTAAATAGCCTTAAATATAACCCATCATGACACTGGAGTTACTGTTTAACCATAGTCACCAGACAGGCTTTGTGCCATGCAAATGGAGAGCTGCAACAGCTGCAACAGTCATCCCTCTACATAAGGGCAGACCAGCAATGGATCTTGGGAGCTTCAGACCCATAAGTCCGACTAGTCTCATATGCAAGGCCATGGAAATAATTATCACAGAAAAGATTAATAAGGGCATAGAAAACCTTCAAACACTGGATCCAACCTAGTTTGGTTTCATCAAGAGCATATTATGCCTACTCAACCTGGTGGACTTCTTTGGTACATACTGCCGACCTTGACCTGACTAAGGCATTTGATACAATACTCTTCTTGGGCATTATAAACAAACTCAGGTACATAGGCATAAACCTCCATGTTACATGCTGGATAGCTGTCTGGCTCTCAGATAGGACCAAGGAAATTAGGATAGGGGACACCACCTCCATAAAGAGGTTGTCACTACTAGAGCCCCTCAGGGCTCTGTGATGGTTCTGCTCCTTTTTGTCATCTACTACTCAGAAGTCAAGGCCAATGTCAAGGGCATCTGGCAGATGACTGCAAACTAGTTGCAGTCATTGTGTCTTGGGAGTATTCTAACATTCTACATGAAGAGCTATAACAGATAAATGACTAATGCCAAAGCCCTGACTTAAAACTCGAATGCAAAGATATGCATAATAACACCCTTTGGGAAGTCAGTCACCCTAGGAAATTACCTCATCAATAATTCAACTCTAAGAGCAGAACCATTAGTCAGGGATTTGGGTATGTATGTAGATAGTAACCAGGCTTTTGACCAACATATGTCACTCAACTTAAAAGCAGGGGTTTGGCATGTGAAGCAGAGCTCTTCCCTAACTCTGTTATAGAGAAACCCGGACCTGAAGTCTAAGGAAGTCATCATTCCACTGTATTTGACCCTCATCAGACCCATCACTTATTACAATACCCTCTTCAGTATGTACCTGATCAGACACATGCAACAACTGGAATGTCCACAGCGGTTCCTCACAATAACAATACAGGGTGTAAACAGCATGTCCTATGTAAATCACCTGAAATCCCTATCTCTATACTCTGTTTTAAACAGATCACAGAAAGGCAATCTATGCTTGGTATACAAGGCATCCTTGGATCCCTTTCTTCTTCTTCTTCTTTCGGCTGCTCCCATTAGGGGTCACCACAGTGGATCATCTGTTTCCATTTCTTCCTGTCCTCTGCATCTTGATCTGTCACACCAACCACCTGCATGTCCTCTCTCACCACATCCATAAACCTTATCTTAGGCCTTCCTCTTTTCCTTTTACCTGGCAGCTTCATCCTTAGCATCTTTTTCCCAATATACTTTGCATCCCTCCTCAGCACATGTCCAAACCAATGTAATCTTGCCTCTTTGGCAAGGTCTCCAAACCTTCCAACTTGGGCTGACCCTCTAATATACTTATTCCTAATCCTGTCCACCCTCGTCACACCCAGTCCAAATCTTAACATCTTTAACTCTGCCACATCCAGCTCTGACTCCTGCCTTTTTGTCAGTGCCACTGTCTCCAACCCATATAACATAGCTGGTCTCACTACCCTCTGGCAGACCCCTTCTCTTTCACTCTTACTGGTACTCGTCTGTCACAAATCACTCCTGACACTCTTTCCACCCACTCCATCCTGCCTGTACTCTCTTGGATCCCTTTCTGATGGACCTTTTGTATACCCACAAAATGAATAGCATCAGAGTTACTTGACCTAGGGATTTAAACTTTGTTTGCAGTATAAATAGGAGATGTTGGAGGGCAAGGTATGTGACTCTGAAAATTCCCCTTCTCTGAAAAGGGCTTTCAAGCCATGTGAAGCAGAGCTCTTCCCTAACTCTGTTCAAGAGAAACCCGGACCTGAAGTTAGGAAATAGGAATTATACCCCAAGTCTAGCATCTATGTCTCTAATGGACACAGGCAGCATGTAAATCTTGCCCTAGCTTACATATACCCCTTAAAATAACCTCTAAGGCACATAATCCTGCAGGACGCATTTGGGAGGACTGGCTAGACTTACAAAGGTCAGCATATAAACTTGTGGGATATATTTGGGATGCTTGCTAGGCTTATAAAGGTCCCAGTGGCCATTAGCCTAGTCTACACCTATGACCCTGTAAACCTATAAACATTATCTGCATAGGAAGTTAAAAAAAGAAATACTAATGATCAAGGGGAATTTTGCAGGGGTGCAAACTCCTCCCCCCAACTCCACCCCTTCAGCCCTCCCAGCAGCCATTCCAGTATCTCATTACTTGGCTATTTCTCCCCAGTTGCCATAAACACTATTCAAAACTCTGTGTGCATACTGTTTTATGCATTACTTCTGCAATGATTACAGATACTTGGTTTTAATTTTCAACTTTTATTTCAAATTTTAGGGCCTCAGGGCCAATAGCCTAGTAATCTCCTATTTTATAGCACAAACACTGACAGACATTTGCTAAACTTAAACAAAGCAATAGTCTTACAATGAAAACAGACTTAGCATTAAAACTTCTCTACCTTTGAAACTCACATGCACGGAAACAGCATTGAAACCCACATTCAAATAAAATGCATCTGGCCAGTGGCAGGTTAAGGTTACCTTTGGACTGTTTTCAAATCATAGGCCCCTTGCACACATTTCAGAACCATACATAACTGCTTTGATTCACCTTCCTGATTGTATTAATTATAATATACAATAACTGAATTATATCCCTTGTTAATATAGCACCACTTAGAGTGTGTTTTATAGTTTTGAACATTTTTCCATTAAGCAATGAAACAAAACATATGAACCAATAATGACAAATTGCCCAATTCAGAACATTTCAACCATAAAAGACCACTTAAACGTCTATCATTACAATCTACCAATATCAGTCAATATGCATAATCTCTGCAGAAGTAAAAGTCATCTGAATAATTTCACATTAAAGAGATCTGAAACTAATGGAGAGGTTGTTGCTAGAAAACAGCTTTATATTTCAGTGTTTCATCTACAAATTCAGTGCCTACTGCCCTTAAACAATAAATTGCCTATGTTACATTTAAAAAATGCTAAGCTTGTATATTGCAATAGAAATAAGTGGCAAGCGGAAACACAGGTTCATAGCTACTAGGCATCTCATCCAAAGGAGGACTGCAGCACTCCACCCCCTTAAAATACACATGTGGTGGGAGTAGAACCTACAGCCCTCTACATTAAGATGCAAGTATGCTACCTACTGTGCTAATAAGACTGTTTTGAACTTCTACACCACAACAGTGATACCATTTGCTAAACAAAACAGTTGCACATTTTAAGCAGACTTAGCATAAGCAGTAGTAAACTTCTCTTCCCTTGAAGCTCACAATTCCTTGAAAATAAATTCTACCTGCTGACTTTAAATATGGCATTTCACTCTCTCTCAAACACACATACCTCAACCTCTGTGAAAATCTGTATGGTTGAGAGGTATGACACACATACATACCCCGACCTCCTTAGAAAGTGGATAGAACAAAATTGTTGCATTAGTATGCATTTTCTGAGGATATGAAGTCTAAAACTCAACTTCAGTCTTCAATGATTTGCCAGAAAAAAGACAATTTTATGAGAAAC
Source organism: Protopterus annectens (assembly GCF_019279795.1). Lineage (NCBI taxonomy): Eukaryota > Metazoa > Chordata > Ceratodontiformes > Protopteridae > Protopterus > Protopterus annectens. Next base: position 1,734,887,445 of record NC_056725.1, on the reverse strand, counting down.
AATCTGAAAATATGAGGCAAAAATCTGGATAATTGTGAGGTATAAACCCCCCATACACCCCTCCCTCTTACACACACACACACCTTTTAAACACACACACACACACCATAGGCGCCAGAAGCTGTTAAAAACTGGGGGGGGGGGGGCGGAGGGAGACAGGGGCACTTAGTGAACTAAAAGGGTAATTTTTATAACTATTTGCTACCACAGCATAGGTTCACTTGGAGGACATTTTAAGCTTTGCCAATTCCCTTTTGGTGCTTGAATTAACGATTTCTGATTGGTCTTAGCTATCCCCATGGCTGATAATTGTATATTAGCCCTAGTGAGAACAACTGTGATCATACCATAGATAATTTGAGGGGGCCATGTAAGGGATGCAGCATTTAGGAACTGCCTCTATCCATTAGTGGCATGAGGGGAAACCCTGGAGTACATTTTCTATTACCCATCCTTAGATCCAAGTTGCATTTGAATATGGATGGATGAGCTTTTCTTTATTTTTATGGAAAGTCTGTTCCAGCAGTGGTAGTCTGTGATATAGATCCATCTCCCCACAACATTCAGTTTAGATATCTGGACTGAGTATTTCTGATGCCATTTGACTTGCTGATGTTCACTAGGTCCATCTGTATTATGTCAGAGGATGCTTTGTATGCCAGACATGTCACCTCTAAGGACTCTGTAGGATACTGAGTATAATAATAAATCTTTGAGGTAGTCCATGCAAGACCTATTGTTTAGGACTTGTATCCTTTTAGTAAGGTATTTCTGAAGATATTCCAATTGTTGCATGGGGCTGGACAGATACATGCCAAAGTGAGCATTATACAAAATGATTGACATAATGAGAGCTATCTAAAGGGGGACAACAACATCTCTAGATCTAGTCACAATCAATTTGTATATAAGCTGTGCAATATAGAAAGGCTTTATGATGTTGGGCACATGTTGGTCAAAAGTTAGGTCACTGTACACACAAGTTCCCAAATGCCAAACAATTGGATCAGTTCTCAGAGAGCATTTTCATGATTTTGACACCAGTTATTATTTGGTTAAGTCATTTGGGGATTCAATAACTTCTAGCTTGCAGGCATCTCAAACTTAGCTGGCCAAAGCTCTTTGGTATTTCCTTTTACTTTTGAGATGTATATGCCAAACAGAAAGTCTCAGCACCAAACCCGGGGGACTCCATTGGTGACTGGTCTCTTCCCCTGTTTTGATCTCCTGCATCCTGTGAGCCAAGCTGGCAATGCAGCTGGCGATGTAAGTGTTTGCCTCTACATTATTCATCTTTTGTACTACACCTGAGTGGGGATTGTGTCAAAGGGCTTGGCCAGGTCAAGGTAATATGGTGTAAACTTTTACCTTCATCCATTGCTTTGATAACAAGTCTCATGTCCCAACACCTTTGCGGTTCTTGGAATTCATAAATTCCAATGCCCTGGATCAACTAATCCATAGTCCCACCAGGGCTCCAATATCCTAGACCTGGTCATTACCAACATGGGAAATCAATGCTCCATACCTATGGTCACCCCTCGTTAGTCAGGTCTGACCATAAGCTAATCACCCTTAACATCCACATCCCACCCCCAGTAAAGAAACCACCATAAAAACTTCTCCAAAGCCAACTTCATGCTACTCAAGTCAGAAGTGACAAACTTCATAACACCCATGCAGACGGGAACTGAAAGTTCAACTGCTGAATCCTACACTAAGGCACTGTACGAGCACATCCACTCATGCATGAATCGTGCCATCCCAAATAGAACCAAAATGCTCTCATCCAAAAAAGGAAGCCAATCTGGTGGTCCCCTGCCATAAACAAACTTTACAACAAAAGGAAGAAACTTTTGCAGAAAAGAGGAAAATCCCAGGATGCAAAACTCCTTACTAGCCTCAGTAAGAAACTGAGATGCCTCATAAAATCCTCCAAAGCTAGTTACGAAAATAAAATTGCCAAAGATTCCAAAGACAACCACAAAGCACTCTATAACTATGTCAAGAATCTAAATGGCAATGCTCAGATCTGCTCTGAGCTAAAACAGAATGGCATTAAATATACTGATCCAAAGGATATTGCCAATATCCTGGCAGATCGATTCAGTGCCAACTTCACCCCTCTCACCCCTAAATGGCCCATCTCAATACCGGAAGATTGCCAAATTCCAGTAATAACGGCCACACAGGTACAAAATGCACTCTCTAAAGCCAAGAATACAGCATCCATGGGACCAGATGACATCCCGGGCTGTGTACTACATGAACTACAATATGAACTGGCACCTCACCTAAGTGTCATGTTTAATCATAGCCTCACCTCAGGTTTCTTGCCCACTGAGTGCCGTAGAGCTTCAGTTATCCCAATCCACAAGGGGGATCCACCTTGGATCCTGGAAACTACCGTCCCATCAGTCTGACAAGCCTTATCTGCAAGGCCATGGAGCGTATTATCATGGAACTTATAAACAAAGACATTGGCAACCTTCAAACACTGGACCCCACCCAGTTTGGGTTTGTGAAGGGCCGATATTGTCTCCTGAACCTGATTGACTTCTTTGAATCAGTCTCCAGAGCCATGGACAAGGGTAAGGTGGTCCACACAGCCTATCTAGACCTTGCCAAGGCCTTTGATACCATCCCCCACTCTGGAATCATAGATAAACTTACTAAGTTGGGCATTAATCCCTATGTCACCCAATGGGTTGCTAAATGGCTTACTGATAGAACCCACACTGTAAAAGTAGCCGACTCCAAATCCAGCTCCAGACAAGTGACAAGTGGAGTACCTCAGGGTTCAGTCCTGGGGCGCTCTTGTTTGGCATCTACTTCTCTGAAGTACAGGTCAACACTAAGGAACTCTGGCTAACAAAGTTTGCAGATGACTGCAAACTGGGAGCCATTATTGAATCCCCAAATGATGTTGATACTCTACAAAAGGGCCTTACAGAAACAGATGCTTGGTGCCAGAGCCATGGGCTCAAGCTCAATGCCAAGAAATGTATTGTTATCCCTTTGGGAAAAACATGTATCCATGAATTACCATATAGGTGGCAGTACAATAAACACAGAAAGTGTGATAAGAGACTTAGGGACACAGGTGGACAGTGGTCTCACCTTCGATAACCACATCGCCACAACAGTCAGGAAATCCTTCTATGTGGCACACCTCATCACGAAGGGCTTTTCATCCAGAAAAAAGGAGGTCATTGTCCCACTGTACTCATCCCTCATTAGACCCATTATAGAATATAACGCCCCATTTGGTATGTACCTCTTAAGACATCTGCAACAACTGGAAAGGCCTCAGAAATACCTCACTAAAAGAATCACAGGCCTAAAGCAGATGCCCACGCTAAAAACTCCAGCTATACTCTGTTGCATATCGTCTACTCAGAGGCGATCTCTGCTTAACATACAAGGCCATGTCAAACCCAGAGCTGTTGGACATGCTACACTTAAAGAAATCCCAATCCCTCAGAGCTACACGCTCCAGGGATCTAAACCTTGTCATCACAATAAACAAAACATGCTGGAGGGATAGGTTCCTGACCCAGAGACTCCCCAGACTCTGGAATAGATTGCCCATACATGTCAAGCAGAGTGCCTCTTTGGACCTCTTCAAGAGGAACCTTGACGATTGGATGGGAGAAAGGAAATTCACCCCAGGGATCACGTCAGTTGCCCTGCTAGACAGGGGTCCAGGAAAGTAAATAATGTGGGAAGAAATAGCCAGGGAATTGTTATGGCTAGGCTTGTATAGGCCCTAGGGCTGATAGCCTAGTACCAACCTATGAACCTAAGAGTAAAGCTTAACATTTTCTCATGATTTTGAGCCTTTCACACTTTCCTCTGGGCTGTTTTCAAACATATTTTAGGGCCATGCATACATGTATGCATTCCTTGATTCACCTTCTTGATTGTATTAAATTATATTCCTTGTATAATACAGCACAGATTAGACTTGTTAGAGTGCATTTTTAAATTTGTTTAAACATTTTTCCAGTAGGCAATGAAACAAACATGCATTAACCAATAATGACAAAGCTGCCCTATTCAGAACATTTCCATGATAACAGTCTACTTCCACACACAACTGCATTTTAAATTTATTGTTTGAACATTTTTCCAGTAGGCAATGAAGCAAAATGCATGCACCAGTAATGACAAAACTGCCCTAGTCAGAACATTTTCATGATAACAAGTCTACTTCCACACACAATATATAAATACAGAATCACAGTAGTGTAAGCCATAGGCATGTTGGCTACAGTAACCTTTGTGAGATACTCTGCAGGTGTGGGTATGTCTGTCTAACAGTACAGCTTACTGTGAAAAAATCAGTACTTAAAATGGCAAGAGCTCTGTGTCATATACAGCAAAGCAGCAGTCAATCCCCTGCACACTGACATATAAAATAAGCTCTTACTAATCAAAAATATTTCAGTAAATTCTCAGCTCCTACCTGCATTATGCATGCAATGAAAATGTTGCCAGTCTGGAAAAAGGTGGGGTCTACAACCTTGAATCTTGGGGGTACTATAAGTAATTATAGCCTGCTTTAAAAGGAGCAGTCAAAAATGTTTCACCTTTTTTATTCAAGAAATTTGGGCAAAGCCAAAAACAATGGACAGAGTCCCAAAAAAGGAACAAATTTTAAACATTCTTTTTATTTGTAAACCAGGTAAGCCTACTGAAAAGGTAAGGAAAAATACCTGCCCCAAAAATGAAATGAGCAGCTGCAACTGTCCCAATACACCTTGCATTGGTGTGCTGTGTTTTCATAAGTGGTGCATGTTAAAAGAAAAAGCACTTGTTTAAAGGGGAAAAAGTTAAAGAAAAACAGTTTGTGGAGCAAACAGCAGTAGGTATCCAGCTTCTTTAACCGGGCAGCATATGGCATCTGTTTGAGCCCTTTGATCCTCTTATGAGGTACTTTTGGGGTCTTTCCAGTTGCTGCAGGTGTCTGGTAAGGTACATCCCAAAAGGGGCATTGTACTCAATTATGGGCCTGATGAATGCAGAATAATAATAGAAATGATACCATTCATTCCACTTGGCAGCATTTTTCTTTCATGTACCAAACATAGAATGAATAGTGAGTTTTGTAGGAGGTTGAAAAGACATGATTAACCTCAAGTCTTTTCATGAGACTGCATTTAAGTTATTGTATTTTTACACAACCTCACATTCTTTCAACATCTCAGTAAGCCTCACCAAAGAGCATCACAGAAAAGAATGACTTGTGTATTTGTTACTCATTCCACTATAGAACACTGGTGGCACTGAAACACATGCAGGGTCTTATCTTATTATTTTAAATCCAACAGCAGCTATAAAAATACAACTTTGAGAAGCACTCAAACACTTAAAATGCAGCTTTGTTTAGTTTACCTAAATACCAGAAGGCTGTGTAGTGGAATAACTACTCAAGGGAAGGAAATCGAATTTTAAATCCTCAGACTCTAGCACTAATAGAAACAAGATTCAAGTAATACTCTATGGACTTGAAAGGTGCAAGGAAGAATAAAAAGTAAAACCAGCTTAAGATTCACCAGCTCCTTTATCTGATTTATTTTTATACTCTGCAAATAAATGACAGGGAACTCCCATTTATGCCAAAAGTATATTTTGATCCCAGTGCATAGACGTTAAGAAAGTATATCTGTGTACCTTATATCTTTTGAAACATCACACATGAGCCCACACAGGATGCCATTTACTCATGTCTACCATTCTGTAGTTTGAAGAACATGCTGATTGTGATATTGTCAGACTCAATAATTTTAGTACTCCTTGGGAACCAATAGAGTTAAATGTTTTGACCAAGCATTTGGTTACTTTCAAGTCATTCAGACCCAGGCTGAGTCTGGAAGTTTAACAGGCACTGGTACATGACAGAAATTAATTAAATGCGCCCTATCCATTCTCCTCTCACAGACACAGACCTTAACTAGAAAAATAATTATTTACCACCATATATGATTTAGAAGCATGCTCGCTATCAAATTGGCATGAACCCACAAGAGTATGTACATGTGCACACACACAAGCTCACACTACTCTAATTCACTGCTTACAAGAATTAAAAAAAAAAAAAAAAAACACTTTTAGACACCAGCTCATAGAAGTTATTGAGTGTAAGCTCTAGTCTATTAAATGGTACTTCCTAAAGTGTCTTCCTTCTGTAGATCTATCAGTCAAAATATTCAACTGAACTGTTAAGATTGTTGACTAACCAAATCCTTCAAATAGACATAAAAACAAAGGACAAAATACATTTCTGAACAACATTGGCTCTTGTAAGGTAATAAAAAATAGGTCTGCAGTTTGAAAGTTTGCAAAAGTAAGGGCTGTGAAAAACCCAAAAGATGACCAAACATGGTGAGTGGCAGAATAAAACTCAACTATACAGACAAAAGAACTAGCACTAAATGACCAGACTCCCCAAAAGACCCATACAAAAGATTTGAATAAAACTCAACTATACAGACAAAAGAACTAGCACTAAATGACCAGACTCCCCAAAAGACCCATACAAAAGATTTATATAACTATTGTCAAGATCTCATTAGACCTGCTACACAAAATTGCAATATAAAATGATTAAACAGTCCCTTCAACTCCTCTAAATCTGGAGTATAATAAAAGACATGACAACAAAAAAACATACAGTGCATGCAAACCCCCTTCTTTGTGAAAACCCACAATAATATTGTCAGTATATTCTTACCTGTTTGTATCTTTTCAAATGTCTACCAACACATAACTTACAATTGCTGTCTAAGAACCTGTATGGCACATTGGCACCCTCTCTTTTTAGGTAACTAAGGTAGTAAACAAATACAAATCTCACTCTTTCTAGTATGTATGTACACACACACACACACGCCAGCTTACTCACTCTGAAAAGCGTCCAGATTCCACAGCACACCTGTTTCCACTCCACTCCATCTTCAGTCAGTCCTCGCATAAGAAAAACCCGTCAGACCATCAGCAGAAACTGCTTCTAAAACCATCCGTTTCAGTTCCGCGCCATGCGATGATGTCAGCATACGGTTCCCCCCCTAGTCCACACTAGAGTCTGGAATTCAAATTTCCGATATAGAAACAGGTTGCAAACACCTGCTGCGTCTGTGCGATGGGACAGGATGCAAACGGCGCTCTTAAGGAGGAACGCCGGGCGCTCTTAAGGAGGAACGCCTGCCCTTTAAAAAAAAAATTTTTTTTTTTTGAAAATGAAACTAATCCCAATTAGCCGATTCCAGGGGGGTGCAAGTGCACCCCCTTGCACCTGCCTGCGGGCGCCCTTGCTAATGATCCAACAGAGATCCCAAGTCCAATGCAGGTTTGTTATGATGGGAAATTAAACTCCAGCTCTGCAGCTCAACGGAGATAATGTGAAGATGCAGGGGAGACTGAAGTTCATTGCATAATGGGGGTGGTGAACAGCTGGGGAACATGCTGGGGAGTATGTCAACTCATGTTCTGTGTATCCATATATATGTATTAATGACCTACAGCTTTGAATTAGGCTGAGTATCTGTGTGTGTCTGCATGATGCATGCAAGCAGGAGGAATAAGGGGTTGTGAATTTAAAACATACTACTACATGCTCAGTGGGCATTGTAAAGCATTAGCCTGAAAGGAAAGTACCCTACAATTTTATGGCTAAATACAGAATCGAATTATATCAACTCACTTTTAATTAACAATATTCCATTGAACACTATAGTCAGAGAAAGTATGTTAATTTAATGCATGACAAACATTCAAACATATAACTAAACTCCCTGAATCACACCAAGGTTAAACTGCAATGTCTTAGCAGATAATCCAGTGAAAAGCAGAGCTTGGCCTACAAGTTAATCCATCAGTTTAACATCATATACCATTACATAATCAGCATATTCATTGCACAACTTCTGGTCAAGTGCAACAAAATAGAAAAAAAAAACAGAACGTAGAGAAATAAAACCCACATACAGTCACTCCTTCAGCAGCTGTCAGCATAAGTAAAACAGCAAAATGAAGACACTTACTTTTAATATATATATATATATATATATATATATATATATATATATATATTTAATGCAAGTGTTATTTGTTTGCTTAGACACTGTTTAGTATTAATCACAGAGCAGCCAAGTTAAATATTAAACATGGTCTCAATAAACAAATAAAACTACATCAATGAAACGCAGAACACATTTTCATTTAGGAACTTTTGCCTCTCACACTTGCTTACTTAAATCTACTAACTCAACTGGTGACACAGCAGTGACAAAAGTGACAATGTCATACACATAGCTCTACTCACTGGAGCACAACTTGATAAAGCAGAAACTCGACTAAGAAACAAAGTTTATGGAGAAATCATTCAGCCATCACAATCAATGAAATAGAGTCATCTGACATGGAGAAATCATTCAGCCATCACAATCAATGAAATAGAGTCATCTGACATAGAGAAATCATTCAGCCATCACAATCAATGAAATAGAGTCATCTGACATGGAGTCTTCTCACTGCTCATTCCTGGTTTTGTCTACAGAAATGGGTATTTCGTAGATTTTGCTTAAAAATACCACAAACTGCTAAAGTTACAAACCACATATTTTTTGCCTATGTGCATTTTGTCTTATGCCTGCTGACCTTCAAGCCTACACCTAACTGAACATGGCCCATTTGTTTCTTTACATGGAAATTTCACTCAGGATCAGGGGAAAGTGTCTGGAGAGGGCTGTTATTCAGGCAGTCATAGTGGTGTTTTATGCCTTCACCACTGTCTTGGCAATGAGGGATTTTTTCTTGTGTGTAATGGCCCAACCTTTATTAAGGCAGGGGGATGTGTGATCCACATTATTGCAAAGCCCCATGAAGCCTTCCTCATGCAATTGCAGGCTTGTGCACACCAGCACTGAATATTACCACTAAGCAGTGGCTTGCTGAGTCCAATACCTCCCCAGGCCCTGTATTTCCATCTCTGCCCCTCCTGTGAGATACTGTGTCAGTGTGTGTGGTTGAGTTTATCCCACCCACCCTCCTAGGCTGGTCGTCTTCTCCCTCCCCTGTCAGCTCTGACAGTCACCCAAGTTACTAATCAAATCTGGGCACCTTGGCAGTTGACATGGCTTTATACCTCTGTAGCACTGCAGCTGTTTCAAACCATATACTTTTAAAATTAAATGCATCTAGGTAAGTAGCAGTTGTAAATACCTTTCCTCAAAACTGTTAACATGCTAAGCTTATGGAACTTCTTCCACATATACTATGACTACTGCCGTGCCACTGTGTCTGCATGAATCATTCTGCAAGTTCTGTATGCAGACTTTACATTTTGTGCATGAAACTGCCTTTCATATTGGAACAGAGAAATTATAATATAACAGTTCATATGGTGGGTCCATAGATGCCAAGATGAAAAAACAAACTTAAAAAAACAGTAAAGTTACAAAAAACATCCATGAAAGTACTGTCAAGTCTGTAAATAAAGCCTAGATGGTTACATTAATGAGATACTATCAAGTATTATCCTGAAGTCCTGGGTTTAATTCCCTCAAACCCCATGGGCTACCTTGAAAAGTGACACTTGTGCATTTTGGATCTTACATGGTTAAAAATAAAATGCACATTCATAGCTATAACAATTAACAATTCTGTACCAAACATTCCGAAAACCCAACTTAGGGGCATAGAATCATATTTTCCCAAAGCTGAACACTGCTTTTTGGGTACTTAAAACACACTGAAAGCATCTTTATTAAGTTTACTTTGTATTTTAGATCATTACAAGAAATTATTTTAGTGGTAACAAACATCAGCTGAAAAGTCCTCACAGGGATAAATTAGAAATCTATAATCTGAATTGTGTGTAGTTTTTGGTCTGTCTCCCACCTTTTACTTAGGTTTATAAAACATTACCAAATTAAAAAAAAAATTTGTGTATATATATATATATATATATATATATATATATATATATATATATAGGTTCATAGGTTGGTACTAGGCTATCGGCCCTAGGGCCTATACAAGTCTAGCCATAATTCCCTGGCTATTTCTTCCCACACCATTTACTTCCCTGTTTTCCTTTGTAAACCACTTACAAACTGCTATTTGTTTTTAATGGAATATCTCTTTCATAAATCTGTGGTGATCACTACTTAGCAAAGTATCATGCCAAAATAATTATGAATTTGTTCTTAATATGTTCTAGATTATTTCCAACTACAGATGTTAATAGGTGGCCCGTAATTTGCTATGTTGTCCTTCTGGCCTTTTACAAAATCATAGTGCCATCAACGTTCACTTCTGCACATGAAGCAATTTACTAATAAGGTAAACAAATATTTATAGCACTGGTTATTTTTAATCTAACATTTTTCAAGGCTGTAACTGATAAGTTATCAGGGCCCCACAGATTCAAACTTCTTTTTTATTATTTACTCCGTCATTTTCCATTTAGATATGCTAAACTCATTAGTTATCTCTTTTTTTCAAATCAAAGCACCACCAAAGCCACTTCATCTGATGAAATATAAGACTAGTTTGCAGCGACAGTTAAACAAAGATGTTATGGGAATGGTTATTTTAAATGTCATCACTTACAAAGCCCTATCTGGTAAGTTATTTTTCCCACAGAATTGGTACCATTCATTTTCAATAATTATTCACTTGCTTCTTCCACATTGATTAAGGTATCTATCCATCTTCATGGTTAAGGTAGCTATCCATTTTCATCACCTTGTACAAATCTATTCTCCCATGGTACTTTTCATTCTATCCACAGGCTGCTAGCAACTGCTGTAAAGAACAGACAAGACCAGCACTGGTCGAGCTAGGTATAAAGTTCCTTCTTTAAGGGTTACAGGCTAAGAATGAATGAATGGGAATTCATAATGGTGTCAGAAACCTAGTATGTATTTAATATGGAATCAATGTAGCAGAGAAGGTACAGAATGAGTCAGAGAATGTGGAAGAGCTCACAGCAGGGTAGACCTCTAGAACAACAGGACAGCAGGCTGAGGAATAAGAAAAGGTAAAACACTGTTACACACTCAACTATAACTTTTGAGCTCATTCATGATTAATGTACAACAACAATGTAAAACCACACCAACATTTAAAACCAGGGCATGCAGTACAGACTCTGAATTGTTTCCAACATAATGTTACTATCCTTAACTTTGCATTTGTGTACTAAGTCAATCAGATCTCCTATATTTGAATTTTCATTATAAATCTGTTACACATTACCTTCCTGTCTTTTGCATTCATCTCCTCCACTGGTTACTGATTGACAGAGAATATTATTTGCACTTTAAATGTGCAGATCTTGTGAATTATGTTATAACTTGGTGCCACAGTTGGAATAGAAATAAATAACACTGTGCTGTTTTACGAATTTGCCACTAGATGGAAACAAAGCCCTTGGAAATATCCATCACTGAGGGGAAAAACTTCAATGGCTTTAAAATCCAGACTAATAAAGTGATGACAATAATGTTGTACTGGAAAACATTTTCCAACACCCTTCCTGCAGTATGAAACATTATAAAAATGAAGTGCATGTTTCTTACTAATGATATATTTTACTAAAAACAGACATTTCAGGTACTGCACAGCTTGTGCTATGAACAAACTAAAATGAATTGCACATAGTTTTTAACATGCATGTTAAGATAGATGTTTTGAGTTGAGTGCTAGACATTATGATGCATTTATCACAGCTGCTTTAAATGCTTTCTAAATATTTCACCTGAGCATGTTTGTTCCTGACTGCAAGCAAGCTATACCCAAGAAAAAAATACAGTGTTCAAATTCTGGCTGAGGTCTAAATGAGCCTGAATCCCACCCAGAATGTTAACACTCCCAACATTATTTTGAAGGTTGGCCCAGGGGGACATGGGGGAGGGGGCAGATCCTATATGAGGCCACTGTTGCATTCAAAACCATATTTTACAACATATACCATACTTTCTGTCTCTGCAGATAATGACTTAAAATTATATCTCAACACACTTATTACATATTTTGTCTACGCAGCTAATTTAACAATGAATCTTTAACTTTTAACTGTCCTTCTTCAGGAATGAAAGTACACTATTATGGTCTATACCTTCACTTATTTTGTACTAGTCTTTATTGTCTCTCATCTATATTTGAAGCCAATTATTGATTACGCAAACAAAACTGCTTCCAGGTATTTTGATGTTCTTTATCACTGACAGCCTCTTCCTTACAGATAAATAAATTATCTGACCCTAGTATCCTATTTACATATTTCAGAATTATACAGCTACTTGGGGGGGGGGGGGTAACAGAGAGGAATAGTATGATTCATACCTTTCAACCATACCAAAATCCTCGGTATTTACTGGTTTTGAGGTCAAAACAATGGGTTGTTATGAATTTCCGAGTGGCCCCCTCAATTCCCGAATTTCCTGCAGTTTTTTCAAATTTTTTTTTAAGTTGGTCCTGATGTCATCACGTGCAGGGTGTGCACGATGACGACAGCTTTGAGAGCCTGTCGGAAACAGAGTTCAGCTGAGAGGGGAGGGCTCAAGTCTAATTTAGCCTTCTAGTATGTGCTATCCATATTAACTGACCTGACATTTAAGTAGCAGCAGCACACAGGAACCAGGGAACAGAGCGGAACAGAAGACAACTCTCGGGCAGCAACTTGGCAAGCTGTTTTAAAATATTAAGTTAACTGTTGTTAACGTCGGCTGCAAACTCAGTAGAGACAGTTCAGGCTCATACTCACAGCACAGTAAAAGATCACAGGTGGAAAATGAGAAAATACATTTCCAATCATAGCACCACTTCCTCCGGCTGCTCCAGGTAAAATAAAAAAATAAACGCGACTGCTAGACTTATTTTTGCAGAACATTCAGACCAGATTTATTTATTCATATTTTGGTCCGTTTCTCATAAAATTGTAGTTTTCTGGCAAATCACCGGTAGTAGTTGCAGATCTTAGTTAAAAAATAAGCAGGCTGCAGAGACACAAGTCACGTAACCGCTTAATAGTTCTCAAAGATTTGATAACACTCTAAGTCTACACATTTGAGTGTTGATACTAAGACATCGTCTTAAATTGATATTATATACTTGAACTTCCAGACTTTAGAAGAATATTTGAACTTCTGGAATATGAACTGTGGACCACCGTTTGCCATCCCAGCTAACACTCCATATTCCCAAGGAAAAATTGCACAACTCTGAATAACAGTTATCACTTTCATTTTGGAGGGGGGGAGTGTAATACTGGTAAAGGGTTAAGTGACTGCAGATCACCACCACTGATTGCATTCTCTCAGTTAGTAAAGTATAGCTGTAATAAATGTGTGGCAGTTTTTTTTTCTGATAAGTAATAAGATCAAGTGATACAAAACTGTTTATTCTTTGGTGTTGATTTATTGCTGCCTTATTTCAGAAGGCTAGAAATGACCTAGTTGTAGCTTACTGTATAGGTTCTGTTCTTGTAATTAAATCAGCTACCTTCCCAACTCAGTAACAGCTTCCTTTTGTAAAGCAACCCCCAGTAATATATATTTTTCAGTTTCTGCTTGAATTTTGTTTTCGTAGGGAGCTTGTTGTGTGTTTGCTTTTTAATCAATCATGAGTTAAAAGGTGTGATGGGGAGTAGCAGCCCTTGTTAGTGTGTTTGAATTTTACTCACAAAGGGTACAGTGATGGTTGCTGAAAAAATATGATCTCCAAGGCTGCTATTTTCCAGGGCTGTGACATTAGAATTTGTTAGGATCATAAGGAAAACGCAGATGCATGATGAAATGTTTAGTTTTTTGTTAGCATCTTTATGCAAGCTACTTAATGTGATATGCTTATCTGCCTGCCATCAGGTGACTTTACTGTGCTTAAAGTTATTGGCTTCCCACATTTTACTGATCCTTACATGTGCAAACTTGCTTGCAAACCTTAAACTGCAAATCTGGTGTTGCTTCTGAAGGAGGTTATCAGGTTGTAAACATCTGAGTAGCAATGACTCGGTTATGTACCTGCTGCCATTGTCCATTATTGATTTGCAGAATTAAGATTTGTTTTGGAAATAGTGTGTCAGACACAGATACCTCTAAAGTATTTCCATGCTGTCTGCTCCCCTCACTGTTTTGCATTCTTCCTTTGTGTTTTTCCCCCTTGTTTGTAAAGCTATATTTGGTTTTGCTGCCATTCTGTGTACTGTTTCTGAAGAAATGCTGACTTTTTTCTTTACTGAGCTAACTATAATGGTTCAGTCTGTATTAAAAGTACATAGTTCAGCATTTGAGTTGTATTGTAGATGTACACATAACAGGATAACATTTAAATTGGAATAAGCCACAAGTGTATCAGTCTTCATGCATAGATCTTTCTTTTTCAACAGCTGGATGATGATCTAGCCAGGCACTCCTTTTATAGGACAGTGAGGCTATAGAGGCGAGCAATTCTCATGACTGCAGTGGTTAAAACTGTTTTAAACTGCAATACATGTTAAAAAGTTCAAAATGTAATTAAGCAAAAAAGAGAGAACTTGCATATGTTTGGGTAGGAGCTGCAGTCATGAAGCAACACTAGTTGACTTTCAATAGATTGTGACGCGAAGGGACTGTAAACTTGAATATGGAGAAAATTAGTAACATAAAAAAGCTAGGGGCTACTTAGGTTAGCTATACTGTATATATTTTTGTAGAGTTTACCAGAACCAGTTTGCACACATTAACTGGGGAGGGGGCTGTCTTGCAGTGATGATCTTGTCACTGGTGTTATCTACCTTTGCAATGTATTGTCACACATCTCTCAACTTCCTAACAAAAGAAATCTGGATAAGCTTTAAATAATGGGGGGACAAAGAACCAAAAATAGGGACAGATTTAAAATATTGCTCTTAGTATCACAGGTCACTAGCAGTTAATTTAATTTTTTATAAAAGAAAATTGCATTTTATTTTCATACAATTTAGTTTGATACAAGTTCAAATATCAATATAAATAAAACACTATTCTGTTTATTTTGTGTTTCATGATCATATTTTGTCTGTTCTTCAGTTTGCGTTTAAAAGTTGGTATCCCACAATCCCACTGGAGTGGGTGGGGGTTACATAATCATGTATGCAAATTTTATGTTAATCAATTTACAGATTTGTACCTATTTTTCATGGGCCTTTGTCCAGATTTTTGATGTTTCCAGGTTGAGAGGTATGGCATGATTGGTGTGGTTTTGGTAGTACAGGCTTGTATTTTCTGCAAACTCTACCAATATCTGCCATCTTCAGTGAGAAATGTAGCCTAATTAGATATGTAAATATCAATCCTGCAGTCACTGGCTGGAATGGAAGGTTTTTTTTTTTTTTTTTACAGCTATGCTAGTTGTTCTAGGGATGGAAAGATATTCAGGTAACCTGGCAACTTCAGTCATGACTGTTATGAAAGGTTAATTTCCCATGGGATAATTTCAACAGCATCATGCTTAAGTTCAGTAATTAATTGTCACTCTCCAAAAAATCCGCTGTGATTTCTGCTTCTGGCAAAGTGAAGAGATTTGCTAAATTCTTAAATGAAAATAAAACTAATGGGTCCACCATGGCTGAGGAAAAAATGTCAACATGACTTTAAAAGTCTTCTGCTTCAACTATCTCAGGTCCTGGCTGAACTATCACCTTTAATTTTTTGCTAGTGTGGAAGCCATCTTAAAGAAGCTTCATGAAGATATAACAAATCAGAGATTAAATGTTTTTTAAAGCAATTACTGTTACTTACAGTGCAGTTACCAACTCACTGGTAAAGTATTCATGATGCCTACCTCACCCATTCTGCTACTTTGATATTGACTGCCCTCGGGAGTTCTACAGATGCTCTATTTAATAGTGTTTCACTTACTAACTTGCTTTAGTCTCGTCACTTGTTCTTTCAATACTCTTTCATTTCTCATCTCTTTAACTTGTACCCTCAAAATACCATCATTGTCCTCCATTAATGTAGTCACACCACCATCATAACCATTGTCATCATTATCAGAGAGCCTCTCAACTCAGTTAGAATCTCCACCATGGTTCACTGCTGACGTGCCCTGGGCTGACTCACTAATCAAGTCCTGGACTTACAGATCCAGCCACAAAAGCCACAGATATTTTCATTGCATACTTGCTTTGAAGGCCGGCATTTCTCTTTAAAACAACCTACTGCTTGATGGAGTTTTGGCATCTTTGAACTGTTCTAATAGTCATTCTCTTCCAGCTTGTAATGTTGAAATGTCTTTTTCTGAGGTACACTTTCAGTATCTATTTGCAGCATTTTCTTTATTCAAAACACTTTAAGTATTTATTTGCAGCATCACAATATCTGGGACTAGAGAATCTCTTCAGTAAGTGTAAAAGTAAACATCCAAAAACAGTGTTTAATCTAGTGCAATAAATGTAGGAAAATCTTGCCTCATCAAATGAATTTTGTTGAGCATATCAATGTTCGTGCATTGATCTTATCTCATTCCACTTCAAAAACCATCTGAGCTTTAGGTAAGATCATTGGTGGTACCTCTCCAGAATGTTAATATGTTGTTGGTGAAATAATCTGTTTGACAAAAACACAATAGTGAAACCACAAACCTGTATCAGACTGTCTTTTTACAGTCAGAGCTGGTGAAGATGTACCAAAATAGTCCCCCCCCAAAAAAAAAACTAGAACACTGAGTTATGATCAGATATGTCTTTGTTCAATGTTAAGAGAAAACTTACTTCCTGGGCATGGGAAATACAGTAGTAAATTGTACATGATCCTTTATCAGGTGCCAAGCATGGTGATATAGTAGGCTGAACTTCTAAAAGCTGAGCCAGAGAGCTCCAGACTTCAGTAAACTTCTGCAGATGCATTTATTGCAGCTTGGAACGTCATGTCTGCTGGGTGCAAGAATTGTCTTTGCATTCAGATGTTAAAGACTAGACAGCCACTTTCAGGCTTAATCTGGCCCATATTTGTTCTTCATGCTAGATCTAACTACTGATGAAGAATATGTCAGCTATCCAGAGGCATGTAGCAAAAGTACCAAAGTACAACACTCCTTCCTCAGCTAAAGGACCTGGCAGTCCAAACGAATAATACAACAAGAAATAAGACAAAAACGTTCAATGTCCACGATTTTAATAAAACGCAAAGCTTTCGAGTAACAAACTCTTTTTCAATGTATAAAATTTCAATAAAGCTAAAAAGCTTTTAAACAAAAGACCAGACAATAAAAACACATCAATTACATAATGACATCATGAAAACAATTTAAAACAATTCAAGGCTGACAAAGATTTAAAGACATTCCCATCTAAACATTAGGATAGGCTTAATACTATTGGCAGAATTTAGACCTGGTGATAAATCAGACCTAAAATAATTTATCCACTTATACTCAGCAGTTTCAGTGGCATTAATAATACTACCTCCCCTTTCATTCACAAAAACATTTTGTAATATTCTAAATTTAAACTTATGCATATTTTCTTTTTCTGAAATATGCTTATAAAGTGCATTTGTATCAATGCACCTACGTATTTCAGACAAATGGGCTCCTATCATTTCTTTCAACTTAATATTAGTAATTGGATGTACGATTACTAAGAAAGTCTTTAACATCAAAGCCTCAGGAACATGTCAAACTTCTAATTTTGTTTATATTGCTGACTGCACAGAGTGTGCTGGTTTTTATATTGGCAAAACTAATATGAAGTTGTTTTCATGATGTCATTATATAATTGATGTGTTTTTATTGGCTGGTCTTTTGTTTAAAACTTTTCAGCTTTACTGAAATTTTATGCATTGAAAAAGAGTTTGTTATTCGAAAGCTTTGCGTTTTATTAAAATCGTGGACTTTGAACTTTTTGGTCTTATTTCTTGTTGTATTATTCGTTTGGACTGCCAGGTTCTTTAGCTGAAGAAGGATTGTTGTTCTTTGGTATTCTATATATTTTTATACTTTTATAAGATGCAAGTGAGCAAGGTGTTACAACGTTTTTTACTAGTTAATCAAATTCCTCTACTGGATCTGAGCATGAATATGCCTGCTGTTAATGTGCCTAGAATGGATGAGGTATGTGCTATTAATTTGACTGAACTGCTTAAATGCCTTAAAACACTAAAAATTAAAACAGAACAGTTTAATAAACAGCAATGGCAAAGACTCAGTTTTTGTGCATACTTTGACATGGGGTTAGTACCTAGAGGCTTGCCAGTTGTCAAAATGCCTACGAATGATAATAAGTATCCTGAGCTACTTCTTAAATGGCAACAGTTAAATCTTAAGTTAGGTGCCAGCTATATGCACTTAATGAATAGCTTCTTTTTCAGAACATGAAGCAGTTTTGGCCTCTGAAACTGAACAGTTGGAAGATAAATTGACATTGTCTGCTAATTTTTCACTGATTAGTGCTGAATTTGATGGTTTGATCGAGAGAATGAAGTTGATGGAAGAAAGTCTGATTTCTCAAAAGAAACGTAAGCTACTAAGGGATTGTAAAGACTTTAAACTGAATAACATTTTTCATTGGCCGAGAGATAAGATTCAAGTGATGTCAGCCACACCAGTTGTTAAACCAGCTGGTAATGTAATGGCTGAACGCCCTCTACTTTCAACAGTTGTAAATGATACTGTTGACCAAAACAATTCTAATAATGTTACAGTTATTGTACAAGATGCACCTGGTTGTGGCAATACAGTTTCTGAGCTAGTTAACTTTATTAATGCTTCTACTGAGACTCAACCTATAATACAAACTGATACGGTACAAATAGCCCGCTCGGGTGAACAGCAAGATGTTACTATTTTTTTATCAGCTCAACCCTTCAAGTTGCAGCAGCCTATTCAAGTGAGGGAATGTTCAAGAGGACGGAGCAAGTCACAGAAGAAAGAAGTACGCAGAGGGCCGTTGAAATTGAGAACTTGTACTCAAATAGGGCCATTAACACGGAGCAAGAAACAACAAAGGACTTGATTTATATGGACAATAATATTGTTAATTTGTCAAGTTATGAGCTCTGTGAAGCTGAAATTTCAGTACTGGGTAAAGGTATGTCATTAGGGTCAATATTATATAATCAAACTTTCAAAACTTTGAATCCCATATGTTAGACAACATATGATCGAAGTTCAAAAGTTCGAATATATAATAAAAAACAAAAAACAAAAAAAACTTACCTTAACGGTGCAGGCAGGGAGGCAAGCCCCTCTGCACCCCCCTACTTAAATATACCAACTCCGAGATCGCACTTCATTGTAGAAAAGGGAAATTCTCCCATTCTGCACTGAACGACGCCATTATGCTTAACCTTCGAACACTTGAAATGTCGATCATATGACGTTCGACATTTCAAGCGTTCAAGGTTCTAATAGGAACCCTGTCATTTATACCCTCATGTAATGCTGATATAACTGATTTGTTAACAGAATTGCGTCTTTTTACAAGAAATATTGACTTAAAACTTTTATTCAGATCTGATTATAGTAATGGAACTGGTAATCTAAAACGCTCCAGTACTTTCGCATCTATTACTACACCTACAGTTAAGGCATTTTATGCTATGTGTGAGCAGGAAATTTATGATTTGTATTTTGGAAATAATGTGAAATGTAGGTACTTTAATATTTCCACATGTGAAGCTTAGCGACAACTTATGCAGAATGAAACAATGATCATTAAGCAAGCTGACAAAGGTGGGAAGACTGTAATATTTGAGGTTGAAAAGTATGATAGATTAATGTGTAATTTATTAGTACAAGATGCAAGCTTCAGGGAAGTTGATAAGGCATTTTTCTGAGTGTTATATCTAGGGTTAAATCTTTTCTTTATGACTTATTGATGGAAGCCTCTATATTACCAGAAGTATATAATTATTTATATGTGTCTGAACCAGTTTTGCCCATTATTTATGGGCTACCTAAAATTCATAAAGATTTACTTAACCCTCCTATGAGGCCTACTGTATATGGTAGCAAATGGATGACTGCTGTTATATCTAAGTACTTAGAACAACAGCTTGCACCTTTATTGACTATAAGTAGAAGCTATATTAAAGACACTAATGCTTTTCTTGAAAGTCTGAAATCATGGACAACAAATTACAGTAATATAGGGGTACTTATGGTAACTTTGGACATTAAGTCTCTTTTTACTGTGATACCTAATGACTTCGGTATTGATGCACTTAGAGAGTTCCTGTTTAAGCATACATCTTTTGCTGCCAACAAAGTTGAGCTTCTATGCTCTGTGATGGATACAGTGCTGAGTAATAATGTTTTTATGTATAATGGGGCATATTACCATTAGTGCATGGGTGTGGCCATGGGGACTCCTGTGGCCAACACCTATGCTAACTTGGTATTGGCTAATTGGGAAGAACAGATTATCTACAATTATGATGGAGACCTTCTTAATGCTAATTTGCAGTTTTATAAACATTTTGTGGATGACATTTTTTTACTTTGGAAGAATGATGTACATTCTCTAGAGGTGTTTATTATTTATCTGGAGAATAGTACTGACTTTTTGAAATATGAAGTCCACTCTTCTTCAGACTCTTTCCATTTTTTAGATGTGGAATTGGTTCCATCGAATGGTTGTTATCAGACTAAAATGTATAAAAAAGATGTACAGGCTACCAGATATGTACACTATAACATCATGCACCCTAGACATATGTATAGAGGGGTAGTTGAAAGGCAGTTTTTGAGGACAAGTCACCTGAATATTGAACAAAGTTATTTTCTTGAAGAACTTGACAGTATGGCCAGTGACTTTATGAGTAGGGTTATACTGAAAATCTAATTAAAAATGTTAAAGATTCTGTGATTTGTGAAAGATCACATTTTGCTAGCTCCCCTTTGCAGACATCTACAGATAATCAGGTGGTGAAAGCACCCGTCCAGCTAAGAAGTATAACTTGGGATACTGTTTGAAATATAACAACTATACTAGTATGGTTAAGAACATAGTAGAATTGGTCCATTTTATGTTGAAACCCTGAAGTGGCTAATGTAGTTGGCTCTAAACCTAAATTTATTTATAAAAAACAGCAAAATTTGAAACAGGTGCACTGTTATAAGGATATTAAGAGAACTGATAAATCTAAGGTTAAATTTAGTAGATATGGAACTATACCATGCTACAATTGCACTTTTTGTAATAGTATTAATGTGGATAAAACCTTTCCACATCCAATTACTAAGAAAGTCTTTAACATCAAAGCCTCAGGAACATGTCATACTTCTAATTTAGTTTCTATTGTTGATTGCACAGAATGTGCTAGTTTTTATATTGGCAAAACTAATATGAAGTTGAAAGAAAGGATAGGAGCCCATTTGTCTGAAATACGTAGGTGCATTGATACATATGCACTTTATAAGCATATTTCAGAAAAAGGAAATATGCATAAGTTTAAATTTAGAATACTACAAAATGTTTTGTGAATGAAAGGGGAGGTAGTATTACTAATGCCACTGAAACTGCTGAGTATAAGTGGATAAATTATTTTAGGTCTGATGTATCACCAGGTCTAAATTCTGCCAATAGTATTGAGATTATCCTAAAGTTTAGACGGGAATGTCTTTATATTTTTGTCAGCCTTGAATGGTTTTAAATTGTTTTCATGATGTCATTATGTAATTGATGTGTTTTTATTGGCTGGTCTTTTGTTTAAAAGCTTTTCAGCTTTATTGAAATTTTATGCATTGAAAAAGAGTTTGTTACTCGAAAGCTTTGTGTTTTATTAAAATCGTGGGCGTTGAACGTTTTCGTCTTATTTCTCGTTGCATGTAGCAAAAGTCTGGATGTACATTTTGAGGGCCTCAGACTCACTATATGGACGTAGTGTTCTCCCACACCCTTCACTTAACACATGCTAACTTACTGCATCTTTGGGTAAATAGTTAACTGACTTTTGTTCTTACAGATTTATCGTGGAATTATTTTCTCTTGTAAACATATTTGATCTCAGTGATTTATCCTTGCATGATTTATAGTGATTACTTTAAACTGTTGTGTAAATCACCATAACTATACCTTATGTACTTCATAAATAGTGATATATATATATTTTAGTGTATGCCGTGTAGCTTCAGTTATGTCCATGTTATAAACCAAACCATAACAACTTGGGTATCACAGCTTTTACAGTCAGGAAGATAGGAGTTTGTTTCATCTTATGTGCTGACGACTATATTTTTGTGCCTGCTGTCCTAAATAAGGCTGTATGCAAAAGACCACTTTGTCTTAGGACACTGGATTCCCAAATGGTGAACATACTAAGTCCTTCCACTCTCTGCAGTGAAAAATCCTTATTTTTATCAGTTAAGCCATAGCTAGTATGGTTTGATAGATATTTTCTGCCAGACACCTCTTTCTCCTATAATAAATGCATAAATCTGCATATACAATACACACTCACAGACATGCATACACACACACACACACACACACACACACACACACACACACACACACACACACACACACACACACACACACACACACACACAAGCTCATTGCATTGTATGATGGTAGCACTGTGTTAAAATCCCTTAATTTCAATAGAGATTCTCTTCAATGACACACAAGATTTTCTAAGTTTGGGAACTGGAAATACTCTGTCCTACTAAAGAAGAATACAACTTTCTTAACTTATTCCCTCTAGTAGAGCTCTGGAAGTTTGAACTGTAACTTCCAATGTGCACAGCCTAAGATTTTTGATAAAATCTTTTTCTGTCCTCATATCTCAAACAAATGTACAGGTATCTGGAACCACAAATCATACTAAAGCATTGTAAATGGCAAACAAACTGTTCTTATAGTGGTAGCAGTTGGCAGGAGACAGAGTAAAGGGATAGGGCTTTTAGCGTATCTGCATAGGATATGTTGATCACACCATGTATTATTTTTGTGAGGAACCTCTGAGGTCACTCCTGCTGCTGTAAGTGCCTAGTCAAGTACATGCCAGATGGGGTACTGTACTCGATTACTGGTCTAATTAGAGTACAGTGGGATTATAATCTCCTTTCATCTGGATACCATATCTTTAATTATAATTTGTATCACATAGAACTTCCTCACCACTGTGGACACAGGACAGTCAAAGTTCAGGCTACAATCTATCTGTGTTAACTAGACCTCTCACGTTTGAGTTTACTCTTAGGGGTGTGCTATTGATGTTGTAATTTGCATGGGCAAGATAATATATTTTTTCACATTTACTTTTAGGCTATGGTTCTGACACCAACCATTTGTGTGATCTAGACCCTCTTAAAGGACATCTACATTGTTGGGGGATTCAATGATTTTCCCAGCTTGCAGTCACTGGTAAGCTTTGTCATCCAGAGGCGTTGCATATTAACCTTGACTTCAGAGAAGAGGAGTGTTCCCAGCAATCAGCCTTGTGGCACACCACTAGTAAATGACCTCTTGCTGGATCTGGATTCATCCACTTTAACCACATGTGTCCTGTCCATTAGCCAATTGGCTATCCATCTGGTGACATAGGCATTTATGCCCAGTTTTGTGAGTTTATTTATAATACCCGAGTGGGGAATTGTGTCAAATGCCTTGGCCAGATCGAGGTAGGTGGTATGTACTGTTTTACCCTCATCCATGGCCTTAGTGACTTTCTCAAAGAAATCCACCAGCTTCAGTAGGCATGACCTGCTCTTGACAAAGTTGAACTGGGTCAGATCCAGTGTTTGGAGGTTTCTTTTTACTGTGATACCTAATGACTTCGGTATTGATGCACTTAGAGAGTTCCTGTTTAAGCATACATCTTTTGCTGCCAACAAAGTTGAGCTTCTATGCTCTGTGATGGATACAGTGCTGAGTAATAATGTTTTTATGTATAATGGGGCATATTACCATTAGTGCATGGGTGTGGCCATGGGGACTCCTGTGGCCAACACCTATGCTAACTTGGTATTGGCTAATTGGGAAGAACAGATTATCTACAATTATGATGGAGACCTTCTTAATGCTAATTTGCAGTTTTATAAACATTTTGTGGATGACGTTTTTTTTACTTTGGAAGAATGATGTACATTCTCTAGAGGTGTTTATTATTTATCTGGAGAATAGTACTGACTTTTTGAAATATGATGTCCACTCTTCTTCAGACTCTTTCCATTTTTTAGATGTGGAATTGGTTCCATCGAATGGTTGTTATCAGACTAAAATGTATAAAAAAGATGTACAGGCTACCAGATATGTACACTATAACATCATGCACCCTAGACATATGTATAGAAGGGTAGTTGAAAGGCAGTTTTTGAGGGCAAGTCACCTGAATATTGAACAAAGTTATTTTCTTGAAGAACTTGACAGTATGGCCAGTGACTTTATGAGTAGGGGTTATACTGAAAATCTAATTAAAAATGTTAAAGATTCTGTGATTTGTGAAAGATCACATTTTGCTAGCTCCTCTTTGCAGACATCTACAGATAATCAGGTGGTGAAAGCACCCCGTCCAGCTAAGAAGTATAACTTGGGATACTGTTTGAAATATAACAACTATACTAGTATGGTTAAGAACATAGTAGAATTGGTCCATTTTATGTTGAAACCCTGAAGTGGCTAATGTAGTTGGCTCTAAACCTAAATTTATTTATAAAAAACAGCAAAATTTGAAACAGGTGCTCTGTTATAAGGATATTAAGAGAACTGATAAATCTAAGGTTAAATTTAGTAGATATGGAACTATACCATGCTACAATTGCACTTTTTGTAATAGTATTAATGTGGATACAACCTTTCCACATCCAATTACTAAGAAAGTCTTTAACATCAAAGCCTCAGGAACATGTCATACTTCTAATTTAGTTTCTATTGCTGATTGCACAGAATGTGCTAGTTTTTATATTGGCAAAACTAATATGAAGTTGAAAGAAAGGATAGGAGCCCATTTGTCTGAAATACGTAGGTGCGTTGATACATATGCACTTTATAAGCATATTTCAGAAAAAGGAAGTATGCAAACATTTAAATTCAGAATACTACAAAATGTTTTTTGTGCATGAAAGGAGAGGTAGTATTATTAATGCCACTGAAACTGCTGAGTATAAGTGGATAAATTATTTTAGGTCTGATGTATCACCAGGTCTAAATTCTGCCAATAGTATTGAGCTTATCCTAAAGTTTAGACGGGAATGTCTTTATATTTTTGTCAGCCTTGAATGGTTTTAAATTGTTTTCATGATGTCATTATGTAATTGATGTGTTTTTATTGGCTGGTCTTTTGTTTAAAAGCTTTTCAGCTTTATTGAAATTTTATGCATTGAAAAAGAGTTTGTTACTCGAAAGCTTTGTGTTTTATTAAAATCGTGGACGTTGAACGTTTTCGTCTTATTTCTCGTTGCATGTAGCAAAAGTCTGGATGTACATTTTGAGGGCCTCAGACTCACTATATGGAGGTAGTGTTCTCCCACACCCTTCACTTAACACATGCTAACTTATTGCATCTTTGGGTAAATAGTTAACTGACTTTTGTTCTTACAGATTTATCCTGGAATTATTTTCTCTTGTAAACATATTTGATCTCAGTGATTTATCCTTGCATGATTTATAGTGATTACTTTAAACTGTTGTGTAAATCACCGTAACTATACCTTATGTACTTCATAAATAGTGATATATATATATTTTAGTGTATGCCGTGTAGCTTCAGTTATGTCCATGTTATAAACCAAACCATAACAACTTGGGTATCACAGCTTTTACAGTCAGGAAGATAGGAGTTTGTTTCATCTTATGTGCTGACGACTATTTTTTTGGCCTGCTGTCCTAAATAAGGCTGTATGCAAAAGACCACTTTGTCTTCGGACACTGGATTCCCAAATGGTGAACATACTAAGTCCTTCCACTCTCTGCAGTGAAAAATCCTTATTTTTATCAGTTAAGCCATAGCTAGTATGGTTTGATAGATATTTTCTGCCAGACACCTCTTTCTCCTATAATAAATGCATAAATCTGCATATACAATACACACTCACAGACATGCATGCACACACACACACACACACACACACACACACACACACACACACACACACACACACACACACACACACACAAGCTCATTGCATTGTATGATGGTAGCACTGTGTTAAAATCCCTTAATTTCAATAGACATTCTCTTCAATGACACACAAGATTTTCTAAGTTTGGGAACTGGAAATACTCTGTCCTACTAAAGAAGAATACAACTTTCTTAACTTATTCCCTCTAGTAGAGCTCTGGAAGTTTGAACTGTAACTTCCAATGTGCACAGCCTAAGATTTTTGATAAAATCTTTTTCTGTCCTCATATCTCAAACAAATGTACAGGTATCTGGAACCACAAATCATACTAAAGCATTGTAAATGGCAAACAAACTGTTCTTATAGTGGTAGCAGTTGGCAGGAGACAGAGTAAAGGGATAGGGCTTTTAGCGTATCTGCATAGGATATGTTGATCACACCATGTATTATTTTTGTGAGGAACCTCTGAGGTCACTCCTGCTGCTGTAAGTGCCTAGTCAAGTACATGCCAGATGGGGTACTGTACTCGATTACTGGTCTAATTAGAGTACAGTGGGATTATAATCTCCTTTCATCTGGATACCATATCTTTAATTATAATTTGTATCACATAGAACTTCCTCACCACTGTGGACACAGGGCAGTCAAAGGTCAGGCTACAATCTATCTGTGTTAACTAGACCTCTCACCTTTGACTTTACTCTTAGGGGTGTGCTATTGATGCTGTAATTTGCATGGGCAAGATAATATATTTTTTCACATTTACTTTTATGCTATGGTTCTGACACCAACCATTTGTGTGATCTAGACCCTCTTAAAGGACATCTACATTGTTGGGGGATTCAATGATTTTCCCAGCTTGCAGTCACTGGTAATCTTTGTCATCCAGAGGCGTTGCATATTAACCTTGACTTCAGAGAAGAGGAGTGTTCCCAGCAATCAGCCTTGTGGCACACCACTAGTAAATGACCTCTTGCTGGATCTGGATTCATCCACTTTAACCACATGTGTCCTGTCCATTAGCCAATTGGCTATCCATCTGGTGACATAGGCATTTATGCCCAGTTTTGTGAGTTTATTTATAATACCCAAGTGGGGAATTGTGTCAAATGCCTTGGCCAGATCGAGGTAGGTGGTATGTACTGTTTTACCCTCATCCATGGCCTTAGTGACTTTCTCAAAGAAATCCACCAGCTTCAGTAGGCATGACCTGCTCTTGACAAAGTTGAACTGGGTCAGGTCCAGTGTTTGGAGGTTTCGTATGTCACTATTTATCAGGTCCATGATTATTCTTTCCATGGCCTTACTTCTAAGACTAATCACACCTCTTGGTCTGTAATTTCCCAAATTAGTAGACTGTTCCCCCTTTATGCAGAGGGATGACTGTTGCTGTCCTCCACAATATCTGGACAAAGCCAGTCCGGAGGCTGTGACTAAATAGATATCCTAATAGGCCGGATAAGCCCTGATTTAAGCTGTTTAAGAGGCAACCTGGTATATTATCAGGCCCCATTGAAGCCATGTCTTTAACTTTAAAGAGTGCAATGGCAAGCTGTTCTTTGGTCATAACTGGCAGTGGAGTAATGGAGGGTATTTTTTCGGCGAGAACTGGGGGTGATGGGGACATGGAATTTGAGCTGAATTTGTTGGCCAACAGATTTGCTATATCTTTCAGCCGAGTATAGTTGATGCCATCTACAACTAATTCTGCACATTGCTGGATGTTGCCTTTAAGATTGTGAACATAACTGACAAAAGGCTCTATGGTTATTCTTAGCTTTGGAGGCTATTTTTACCTCAAAGTCTGCTTTCAGAGACTTGAGTAGTTCCCTGATTCACTTGTTTAGATTAATGGGAACTTTTTGCTGTGTTGTGCACATTCCCTCTTACTTCTTGACAGGCCTAAAATGCTTAAAGGTGCCAGTAGGATGTAACTAATAAAATACTTGAAGGTGTCACTAGGATTTAATGAGTTAATAAGTTGCATACTATATTAGAACATTGACATGATTCACTACACCAGGTCACTCATCAGGGGAATGGGGCTCCAGCAGACAAGAAGTGCTCCTTACTCACTACTGCAAGCTTCACAAGTGTAGCATCAGATGTTATATTCTTCCATCCAAGAATGTGTTTCCCATCTGCAAGGAAAGCAAAACAGTTTCTGTTAGGCTCTGGCTTCAATCACAGCAGCCATGAACTGACAACCCACCCTAAAGAGCCCTGTCTGTTTATAGCCACTCTTGGTTTTAGATCCCTGCCCATCTTCAATGGATACGTTGGTTTGTTATGCCCTCAATGACTTCACAAGAAATATTTATTGTCCTTGGAGTACTGATTCTTTCTAGGCCTAACTACATCCATTTTGTCCAGTGGACCATGGTGGTAAGTTGTCTGCTTCCACCTACAGGTCTTTTACACCTGTGGTCCATGTGATGTTTGATGTGCACTGCTAACCTACTGGACATATGCAGATTGGCTTTAACTGTGGCACACACCCAGTCTATTAACCAAACCCTCAAGATTTTAGGCACTACACTGTCTACTTATTCCATTTTATTTTAATCACCCAGCAGTTTTCAAGTCATGGCCTATGTGTACTGATGTCATTCTGATACCAAGCCACTGTTGGGTTCATGTTAAATGATCGAACGAATAAAATATTGAACGTCAGTTTATCAAGACAAAAACAATGAACATTTTAATCATCAAAAGCTAACTTGGTTGAATCTCAATGCATCAAATCACAATAGTTGGCCAACAGCGGCATGTAAGTTAGAATGTATATAAATATTTGCTACCATCATGTTATACATACCAAAAGTAACATGTAAGATGGTAACACTGCAGCTGTTGGCCAGCTATTGAGATTCGATGCACTGAGATTTGACAAAGTCAGCTTGCGATGATTAAAATGTTTGATGCTCTCCTCTTGATGAACTGACGTTCAGTGTTTTAGTTGTTCGATCCTTTAACATTGAAGCACCACTGTTAACAAATTCTGCAATGTCTTCCCATCTTCCTTGAATTTTTACATATAGGCTTAAGATTTGTGGTTAACTTAAAGGTCTCACACAACATTATCTTTACTTAAGCATGAACAATAAAGTTAAAATCAGACATTTTATTGCAGGCATGAATGGTTCTAACTGTCAGTATGACAGTTAAAAACTCAGTGCTCTTTCTTTTCATGGAACTCAGTTGGCACTCAACCTAAAGCTCTACTAAAGCTATCAAATTATCAGATTCTTTACAGTGAGAAAGCAATTTATGGCCAAGTTTGGCATCATGCGTAATGTATTTTACTCCTGGTTCTCATTCAATTGTCCCTAGTAACGGATAGCATTTCCCTTTCAGGCTTGCACTCTCCTTATATGCTAGTGCTTCAATTGGTCATGACTATGTCACTCCATCTGATGTCAGGCTGCCTCCATCTCCAACCTCTTCAGCTCAAAATGCATTCTGATTTCCACCAACTATGAACTGAGCTGGACACCATGGTTTTGGTCAGACCGTTCTACAATTGTTTTGTTGTTAACTAGACTCTGCAATTTTGCAACTAGTCCAGCAAGGTTATCACCTTGCCTTTATTTTGTAGTTTGACACCTGGCAGTTTTCTTGTCTTGCATTCTTTCGATAGTTGTGTAATAGTCATCTGCTCATAATGTGGACAGCTTATTGCACCTGAGTGACCCATCTACGTCTATCTAGAAAATAATGAAGTGGCCATGAATTACTCAGCTTTGTACATTTTTGTCAAGATATATGCACTTGAACTCTTTGGCGTGCAAAGCAGGTTTACTCTACAACCGTACACTGCTGACCACAAAATGGGATTTACTGGTGCAAAAGACAACACATACGTTCGTGCTACTGCTTCCTAAGGACTCTAATCTCCACAATGAATACACCATTAATCCTGCCTTGGCCTTCTTAATATAAGCCACACTCAAATTCTTGCCAGCCCACTTTGATCTCCTGAGTCTAATAGTTTTGGCATTACAGAGAAGAGAATTAAACAGTTGCTCTGGCCTTTAGTATTGTAATGTCTCAATCAGCTATACCTCTGATAAAGAAAATGGTCATTCCCACATTTTGTGTCCCCACTTAGTCTAACTAAGGTGACACGTCAGGTCTCAGCACTAATATGCCATGATATACCATTAGAAAAATGGGGATAGCCTAGAGTTAACCTATCAGGGAACTTGACTAGTTTGCAATTCCATGCAAAATGTTTTATCCTTATGACTCTTGTGGCATTTAAACAGAACCCTAGAGGTCAAGGAAGAAAAGGAACTGTTAGGCCTTATCCATGAAGTTGGGTTAGTAAGATAAGACACAGCACATAAACTTCAGTCATCTGAAGGACATACAAACATATGATGAATACTATGGAAGTGATCACGAGCACCATAATATGCTTAACCAAATACACCTTTAAGTAGACAAACACATGTGTGTGTCTCCCTTTTTAAGTCCCTAATAGTGTTCATCTTCCAAACTGAGCAAGGCTGTACATGACAATCCTGCTGTCAATTTGTGTCTACTCACCCAGTCGTCAAGACTAGCCTTAAAGGTAGTCAAATTAGTACTTTGACTTGTACTGGTAACTAATTCCATAGGCTTGGAATATGTTGCGTTAGGGACCCCTCTCTCCAGCGAGCCTTATTTGTGGGTACAGATTTAGGCCTCTAGTGCAGATGTTCGTAGAGCAACTGGTTTTGCAATTGAACACTAAGTCAAATAGGATTGGGTCTTTCATTGTTCAAAAATCCAGACACAAATCGGCTTGGAGTAGCCTGTGAGCTAACAAGTGAAAGGAGAGTTGTGCTAATCGAATGGAATAACTGAAGGATTTAAGGACTTCCATTTGCTTGGCAAGGTATGAGGGGGACCTTTTTAGTTAAACAATATGCTTTACTTTACACAAACTAAAGGGAGCACAGTATTAAATGATGATCTGATAAGGGAAGGGTACATCAGTAGGATAATGTTTTTGGATCTTAATGATATTCCTTTGGAAATTTAATGGGTCAGATAGAAAGATTTCTGACTATCATGGAAACATGCTGATCAGATGAGAAAGAATTGTCCAAATAAGTACCCAGGCCTTTTATGGCACTATCTATCTGAAGAGTAGTAACATTTATAACATATGAGGTGGGAACAGTTTTATTACTGAATGCCACTATGCTGCACTTTTTTCCATTTACCTTGAGACTGTTTTCAGCATGCCACATACATGCATAATTTAGCCTTTGCTGGAGCTGTTTTGTATCAGTGCATCAGAGGATAACAGTACCTAGCTTCCAGTCATCAGCATACTTAGTTATCCATACCTCTGGGATATTGGACTGGATGCTTGCATAAAGAAAAATAATGAAAAGAAGTGCCATTAACCACTTCCCTTCCCTTCCCTGCTCTTTTCCCACAGACTGCAAGTAATGCATTGAGATTAAAGAAAAACTTATTTTTACAAGAAATATACACATGGATGCCACTAGTGCACTTATATTTTAATTCCTTGTTAGCTAGCATACTTATGCCAGTGCACTTAGACTTTAATATTACACGTGTGTGTGTGTGTGTGTGTGTGTGTGTGTGTGTGTGTGTGTGTGTGTGTGTGTGTGTGTGTGTTTGTGTGTGTGTGTGTGTGTGTGTGTGTGTGACTGACTGATGATCACACTTCAGTCAACCACAAAGTACTGAACGAGTAATGGTCAACCTAATATACTATACAACAGCAGTTAAACACGATCACAAATGCAAGCATAATAGCCTTGCATCTGCATTTTTGGCCCCTGCATTGTTCTGGCTAGTATCCTTCCAGTTATCAGGAAACTCCTCTCCCACAAGACAAGAGTGTCCACCTTGCTATCTTAGACAGCAGCCATCCATTGGTGGGGGGGGGGGGGTACAGGCATGGAAGCCTTCTACCTGGGAATACGGTTTCAGCTATAGCTGCAGCATCATCCTTGCTGCTTCACTAGGGATTTTTCCATTGCATATTATGCACTTGGTTTATTTATCTGATAAATGATTACATGCGCTGTTCTATTCTGACCCTTTTCAGGCACAACCCACAACAGTAAGGGTAAATTCCACCATCATGTTTTCGGAGGGGTAGAAAACTGGATTACCTGGAGAAAATTCAGACATGTTGAGAACCTGCACACATAACACAAAAAGTATCTAGGCAAGGAATGAACCTGAAATCCTGGAGCTATGTGTATATGTACACACAAACACATACATACATACATACATACAAAAAGAACAAAGAAAGACAAGACTTAAACATTTATGCAAGCAAAGCACAACTAAGTTAAAAATAAAAAGAAGAACAAAATGTTAAAAGGGCAAGAAACAATTTTTTTATTTCATAGTTCCTTGAGCACTTTTGTTCAGAAATTGCTTTCTTCACACTGATAAACCATGGCATTTTATCACATTTAAATGTCAAATAAAAGAATCAGCAGGTTCAGTAAAAAAATCTAAAACCAAATTCCACTACCAAGCACCCGACAGCTTACCAAGAAGCCCAAGATGGGAATAAATAATAGACAAAACCTCAAATGGATTAAAAGTCAATCACTGTTCAATCAGACTGTGGTCTGGAAAGCAGAATCCAGCTGTAATTGTGGCAACCAAGCAGGGAAAAAAGTCATGGACCAGCTGGTGAGAATGTACATTTACGAAGGAAGGTATTTCTATGTTTGTTTGAGTGCAAAACAGGTGGGCAAGGTGAGATCAAATGGGAATATTTATATAGGCTGTTTCACCATTATGTTTATGACTGCTAATACAACTTCTTGCCTTGGATGGCATGGGCTATTCCCCTCCAATTTTATGTCTGTAAAAGCCTCTCATTGATCTCTACTTGCTCACAATTTTTGTTTGACTAGACATAATCGTACTTTCCTCAGACATCCAGCTGTGCTGTGCATGGTGAGCTGTGTATGGTGAGCCGTGTATCTGAGCTGTGCATGGTGAACTGTGTAGTGGTAATGAAGTGCATGTAGACTGCAGGGACAAATGAATGCATAGAAATTATGTAAGTAAGAATTTAGCAATGTGTCCTGGGTGGTGCCATGTGCTACATGTGCTACAAACTCTGAAAGTCACCATGTACTTTCTTCAGCAGGAATGATGGCCTTGGATTTAGAATACATACCTGAAGAATGTATAGGGACATTGCTCCCACAAGCTACTCGCACAAATCTTTTACTTGCTGTATTTCATCTCAAACCACTGGTGACATGGAATCCATGCACTTCCAATGTTCAATTCTCCTCTAGGGCCACTGCAGTGTGGATCATTTCCCAGTATGGCCCTTCTTCAGGTGGTCTTCTCTCTACAGGAAAGAAAGCATCATAGCCACGAGGCTATGCCCTTACCAATGATTCTGAAATTCTGAAAAGGAGTGGAAGTGCAGATTTTCCCACATTATCTTTATTATTTCCTAACTCCCTGCATGTTGGATGATACTGACATGAGAGATGGGCATGTACACAAGTGTTGACAGGAGTTCATGGTGCCATGCACAACAACCCAGAGCACCTTATTACCATTTAACCACTTCTGCCACTGACTCCTAGCCTCCACATGAAGCCATAATGCCAGGTAATAGCATCTTTTCAGAATCTGCCATTAAAATTCTATAAAATCCTCCCCACCTCTCTCAGTAAATTTCTTTGGACACTAATTCTACTCAATCTCATATAATAAATGTATTCTTTCTAGATTCTTGGGAGGACTTAACCTTCCTGACTTCCCCATATATTATTTAATTATAAACTCCAGTAAACTAATACAAAATTGAAAATAATAATACGACCAAGCAGTGCCATCCTGCATTGGTTAATACTTGGGCTATTTTAAAACTTACAGCTGGAATTCCCTTGCTGTCCCTTTTTTACATCTAAAGATTATAAAAAAAATTAAAATAAACAGTCTTACTGACAATCTCATGCTATCATTTCAAAGATTAATCAAGTGATTAAACTTAAGTGAAGCTTTCAATCTACTTCAAGCATTACATTTATATTCAAACATCAAACTAAATAATAACATGATAGACTTATCATCCTTACCTCTCATTAAAACAAGTTATGTGACTTTCTTAACCAATCACATATCCATTTAAAACTTAAGACTATCAATGAATCTATCCAAATAATATTTACCCATTCTTAAACAGATCTGCTTCCTCATTCACTTAAAATGTAATCAGCAACAACAGAACATAGACAAACTAACCGTCTTAAAATATTACTGCCATTTTTAAAACTAGACATTCATATTTCAAAAACATATAAATACTAAACGTCAATATACAGAAAACATACTATTCTACATATCGGATAAACCTCACACAATCTTTAAAAGTAGAAGATAAAAAATGAAAACACTACAAAGTCAAAATGAAATTCATTACACTTAAAATGTATTATGAGCTTGTAAAATTATACCAAGCTCCCTAAAACAGAAACCTACCATGTTGGAATGTTGGGAAATCATTCTAAATATTCTTATTTACATAAACTGTGTGGCTGATTTGCATGAGTTCCACAATTCCACATCATGATGTACTTATTAGGATACTCATGCTGCAAATCAGCAATAAAAATAAAAAAAGAAAAAAAAAAACAGTAGAGCAATGCAGAAACAAAGAGGCACTCTGCACACACCCAGCCACACTGTTTTTTTTTACAGTGAAGCCCGCTGCAGGCAGCTGTAGTTCACACACACTCTCACAGTCTCCTTCTCATTCTCTCTTTTGGAGCTCTGAGCTGGAGGCTCCTGTCCTCCCCCATGTCAAGGGAAGTGGCATTCAAAGACATGGGCGGGGCTGGCCTTCGCTGAAGGGCTGGCTGTTGAGCTGGCACCAAAAAAAAAATACTGCCAATCATCATTAGCAGATGCAGACCGAATTGCGCTGTAACTGGGAAAAACTGGGAAAAAGCTGAAAGTCGCGGGTGTACGTGAAACTTTGAAGTTTGCAGTGTTTGCAGTTGCAGTAAGTAGTTAGTGCTCCTCATGAAAAGAACCAATGTGTTTGTGTGTTGTGCCACCACCCCCCAAAAAGACAGACACACATTACACACATACGCCCCTGTAATCCCCTTTCCATGCATATAACTACACTTTAAACAACAGCAACAGCATACTTTGGCATACTTGTCTTGTCATGTACATTGTTCCAATTTATACACTAGATTCACACTTCTTTCAGTGGGAGCATCCCAAAATGCTTTCCTCTTCTCGGTTTTCATGAATAAACTGCCTTATGACCTATACAATTCACCTCCTATAATCATGTCATGGTAATCTTTAGGTTCAGCCACAAGCACTCAACAACTGAAAAACAATGGTAAAAATACCTTAACCCCTTCAATTCCTGGCTCATTAACCACAAACTAATACTTAACACCACAGCAAAAGCTATTTGCGACCACCCAAAAGCTTACACAAATCATCAGTCACTCAATATTCACACCCTTTGTGGCACACCAATAGAACTAACTCCTCCTTGGTTGGCAGCTAGACCAGTCACTAATTACATTCCATACTCATATTGAAAAGCCAAGGGCAAAAGGTAACATTTCTTTTCTTGGCTAGGAAAATCTCACCCTAACTATCCAATCCAGCCAGGGCAGCTACAGGCAGGGGAGTCCTTTTGTTTCAATTCAAATATAGACTACTCATAATAGCCATGCATTTAAGAAAAACTCTTCCACACAACAGACTGTTGGAAACAAAATCTGTCACTTCATCACTAACTCACCCTCTTGTGGGCACTACTGCCACACCCACAGAAAAAGCCAAATGTCTCCCAGTGCTGCAGAGTAGACCTGCTACTTGGCTCTCTCATCTTCAGACTTCTTCAGCTTGACTCATTCCTACCACTAGCTGCCAAACATTATATTAAACACACATAGTACAACCTCAGATTCCTCTCCCAAACACCCCCAATGCAAGCCCTCACAAACCATGCACCAGCCACTTTTCTTCCATCCTTTCACTTAAACTATGGCTATGGGACCCCCCCCCCCATCTAAAGGACTTACAATTTCCCTTAACCAGCTTCAGAGCTGAACTATAAAAATTCCTCCACACCAAATCAACCTGTACTTGCCACACAGCAGACCACATGCCTATGGACCTCTCAGCCTCTAGCCTTACTCTTTCAACTAACAACACCGCTTAACTCCCCCTCCACCAATCTTGTCTACTCCGGTTTTGTTTTTATGCCTTTTCCTCCTTCGGCTACAGTTTGCATGCAGACATTTTGTCTTATGGTGCTAATTTTCACTTAGGCTAAGTGTTCCCTATAGTGAATTACAGTACAAATGTTTTATGGTATGTTTACTGATGCAGCCAATCTATTCCTTATAGCATGGTGACTTCTGTCCCTAAATCACTGTCCAACAAACAACTGATGGCCTGTATTAGTTACTGTACTTTTTGCTCATGGATGTATTATCTGCCTTTTAACTAGGTCAACGGATGAAAAGAATCTTAGAAGCACTTAATTTATCCAGTTAACTAATGAATAAAACAAAATAAAAATATATGTGCTTGGCATATACAAAATATGTGTCAAGAGTACATAGGCTGTAGAGAGCTGGGCGTAGATTACGAAAACTGATTTAAACAAGTAATATACTATATCCTGAGAAAAAAGACTACAAAGCTTATATCCACAACATCAGCCCCTAGTTGTTACTGAAAATAGCAGAAAGAAGAAAACACTCACTACTAAATTCTGTCCAGAGTCATCGGTAGCCACGAAGCAAACTCAGGAGCTATTACAGAAAGACTAGGACAAGGTCATGAGGGAGCCTGTCACATCTTAACTTTTGATGTGCTACTAATGTTTCTGCATCTCTTTATCTGTCTGGCATTACTTTATAATTTATTTTATCCAAAATATCCTGAAGGGAATTACCATATGCCCTGATTTTCTTTTTCAGCTAAACCATCTCTCTCACATTGTACTCTGCACACCCACTTTATGTTTTTTGCAATTCCTTTTGTATCAGGTTGTTGTTTTCATTCGGTTACAATGTGAACTTTAACTGGCTCACTTTGGTTTATGTTGTTTTCCATGCTCTAAGCAGATTTATATGGCCCCTTATTGTTTCAGCTGGACAGAGAAAGAGAGATTTAAGATGTTGCTTCTGTGAAAAAATAAAACTTTTTAGCCGAAATATCCTCCTCTACTGACTCAATTTTACACAACAGGTATTAGGTTTCCCGAGTTAATCACTCAGTTGTAAAGACATACCTGGCTTGTCTTTGCAGAGGTAACCTATGACCTCAAATATGCTAAAGTTTTATGGCCCCAATAGGAGGTAGAGAAGGTAGTGCAAATAACACTTACCTATATGGGCTTCTTCTTAGATCAAATTTTTAAATACATGCATTGACTTCTCCATTCTGATCAAATGTATGGACTCTATTTCATCAACAATCAAAGAATTATTTGGAAAGCCAATCTGTAAAAATGTTCATGGTCTCTATAAGTGCCTTGCTTTTCAGTCTTGCTGGTTTTAATAAAATCAGAAGGCAAACTACCCATTTGCATTCAAGGAAACTTAACAAAGGCATCAATGTATCCACACCTATGTCTTCTGGGCAATATGGTGCCTCTGTGCATCACTGCTCTTAGGCCTGGGATTATTTTTTTAAACACCTTTATTAAATTATCGCTTAAGACATAGACCCACATACATTAATAGTAAAGTAAACAAATCATATTAACATTTTTTTTCATTTACATACATTATAAATTACATATATGTTTTCTTTTTTATGACAGCCTTCATTCAGTTCAGTATTACACACTTTCTGCCTTCCCTTAAACTTCACTCCTCCTGAACATTATTCTACATGTATTTTTTCCCACAAATTCCATCTGTTTCTATGTAATTTGCACCTTCTCTTTTCTAAAGATCCCCTTTCTAGTTATTTTCTCTCTTTTACAGTACTCAATACTTTAAATGCAGTTGGTTTAGATTTTGATTTCCATTTTTTAAGTCTGGAGTTCTTACCCTCATTGACTGTCAATTTGGAGTTTCATGAGTTCCACTGTGTCTGCATAGGTTTCCCCTGGACATGCTTGTTTTCTCCTCTCCCTATACAGTCAGTCAGTAATGCCAGTTAGAGTGTCATAGATTTGATGTTCAGAAAATGCATGTTGCTGCAAAACTTGTTATGCTATTAACCTTTTGGATGAATTAGAGTAGTCCACCTCTTACCTGTCTAATTTTGTCTCATATTTCTGCCCCCATCTCCTATTAACATTTTTCTAGTAAATCACTGAAGATTACAGTCAGTCAGTCAGTAACGCAAGTTAGAGTTTCATAGTTTTATTGTTCAGAAAATACATGCCCATGCAACACTTATTGTTATAGGTTCTTAGGTAGTTATTAGTCATACAATCCAGGATATCACTAATGAGCCTTGCCAAAATTATCAGTTGTCCAAAAGCACTGTCTGTTTAAATAACTTGATCAATATCACACAGTACGCAAATGAAGATGGTGAGAATCAAACCCTCTACCACAGGAAGTAGCCTTAATCCCCTGTACAAACTACTAGAATATATATGCGTGTGTGTGTGTGTGTGTGTGTGTGTGTGTGTGTGTGTGTGTGTGTGTGTTAACTGTTTAAGTGAAATGGAGATGTGTGGCACTTACGGCTCCAAGATAGTAACAAACTGCTGCTTATAGTCAAAAGTACAGGGTTTGAATCATTCACCTCTTTTTCCCAATTGTGTGACTTTGAGCAAACAATTTAGTTGACAGTACTCCCAGGTCACTCTTGAAAAGGTACATTTTGTCCAGTGGTATTTACTTGATTAACAAATACATAATATTTAAAATATGCCCCTTTTTGGGCCTTCATCTCCCAGATTATATTTGGGTTTGTCTAGAATTCTTAAGCAGAAGTTCTGAGGTACTTTGGTCTGTTCCTTATAAAATATGTGGCTTTCTGGCAAATTGTTGAGAACTGCACTCACTAAATGATAACAGGCATATGAGTTTTAGTCTTTATATCCTTCAGAAAATGCTTGGTCAAATTACAAACTTACACACAAGCACACACAAACTCTCAAATGCAGAGAAGTCTGCTCAGGCATTGCCAGAATCGTAAAAGTGAAAGAAAAATATTCATTCTGACTGGGACTCAAACCCAAGAACTCTCTCCATGCTTGGAGGAGGGTCTTAGATGAAAAGAAAAAGCTGTTCAGGGAAAAAATACCATCTGTCCAGAGGCTCTTGTTGATTCAGAAACAATGATTCTAGCATGGTGCGCATGAGGTGTTGAGTTCGAGTCTCACATGAGCGGTAATATTTTTCCTATCATTTGTGTGTTTTCAGAAAATGCTTGCTTATGCAAAACACATTATTCTAACAACCTTCTATGTCTAGAAGAGCAATATTTACAATTTGTTCCTGATTTAGCCTTGGTTTCTGATTCTTGAGGTAATAAGTTGAGATGGCAGAGGGAAGTAGCAATAGGCTGCACTGTATGGTTCTGACAGCATCGAACTGAGATACATTTCTAGGGCATTTATGAATTTATTCATTCACTTAATCTCAAGTAGATATCTGAGGTGTACAGACGGGTCTACCTGATAACACCAACATGCTAAAACACCGACAACGAAATCACCGACACCACAAAACCGAAAGTTCAAAAACACGAAACTTCACATGCCCGACAAACCACAATCCCGACAATCAACAAACAAAACAAATACCCCGTCCAAAAAGCACACACACAACACAAGCACACCAAAAACCTTACACTAAACCTTACATACACAACTATCTATGCACTAACCTTAACCCAAACCCTAACCCTAAGGTCCGCCACTATTGCACACTCACCTAACCCGCGCCCTAACCCTAACTCACTTAACCCGCCCCTAACCCTACAGTCTGTCACTGTCGCACACTCATGACCTGCGCCCTAACCCTAACTCACTTAATCCACCCCTAACCCTACAGTTTGTGTTCTCAGCATCGGGATTTTCAACTGTCGATTATCTCCATTGTCGATCTTCAAGTGTCGGTGTTCTCGTCATCGGCGTTGTGGACTTTCGGCATTATCAGGTAGACCCGTACAGTCATACAAGTGGCTCTGTCAGCAACTTTCTAAGTTTGTAACACCAATATTAAACCTGTTCCTGATTTTGGGTGTTTGTCTTTAATTCTTGAGCTAGGAGGTTGTGAGGACATGGCGATGGGGTTCAATGGGTTGCACTTCATGGTTCTCACAGTAGCAAGCCGAAATACACTTCTAGGTCATTACTCATATTTGATCACAAACAAACATCTGATGAGTACGCACTCATGTAAGGTGCTGTAATAGATGCTCATACCTGTGTGTGTATCTAAATACTTGATACATGCATCCCAGATAAAGGAAGGAACTGATTGCACTAAGCATCACCACAGGAACATGTATTATGGGCTCGATTTTTGTTTTCCTTGTTTTGCTGACCACTATGTTTATCATCTGGTTGTGAGTCAACTGGACATCATGAAGTCTACGCATTTAATGCTTGCATTTTAACATTTTGCTTTTTTTTTTTTTTTTTTTTTTTACAGGCACCTAGGTGTGTAATGAATTGTGTTTGGGCAACAGCAGTTAGTTTGACGCTTAGTGCAGATAAGTAAGGCTATGAGCTGTTAATGAGCTGCTTCCTGTAGTGTAGGTTTGATTCCCTCAGCCTTCACTTGTCTTTTGTGAGACTCAAGTCCCTTTACCAGTCAGTGGTCCTGGAATATTCCTGAAAAGGAACACATGTCCAGTGGGCTGTCCCAGGCTTTAGCAAATGTGTTACACATTTCTCTTTTGAATGCTTGCCCACATCATGTAACTGTTAATTAGTGCTTCATTATATGCTATTTGGCTGGGAATCCCAGTATGGCTCTTGTAGTTTAGTGGGTTTCCAGATGCAATTTCAATATACTTGAGTGTCAAGGGAAGAGAAATTTACTGTTGCTCATGCAAAGTTTGTTTTCATTGTGAGAATGTTTTGTT
The DNA here is from genome assembly GCF_019279795.1 of Protopterus annectens. Taxonomy (NCBI): domain Eukaryota; kingdom Metazoa; phylum Chordata; order Ceratodontiformes; family Protopteridae; genus Protopterus; species Protopterus annectens. The sequence goes on along the minus strand of NC_056725.1, from coordinate 1,734,846,351 downwards.
TTGTTTAGCAAATATCTGTCAATGTTCTTGTTATAAAATTTGAAATAAAGTTTTACATTAAATTCAAATCACCGATCACTGCATGAATAAAGAAGAAAATGGTATACAGAAAGATCTGAACAGTGTTTATAGTTATTGAACAGTGTTTTACAGTAACTAGGGAGGAAAAGCCAAGTAATATGATACTGGAATGGTTGAGAGGCCTGGTCCATTACCCTACCTAGGGCCCCATTTAGGTTCATATGTTGGTACTGAGCTATCTGTCCGAAGGCATATATTAGCCCAGCCACATTGTGCGGTATTCACCGCCCCTTTAGTAGTTCCATAGACCCTTGTACTAGCAGCTAGTACCCTTGGCCCCTATCTAGTAGTGCTGTTGGTGTGATCCCCGGTGTGAACTTTCTGTTACCCATCCACTCATCAAGGTTTCTCTTGAAGAGTGATAGTGAGGGGCTCTGTCTTATGTAGATCGGGACCCTGTTCCATAATAAGGGAAGTCTCTGCGAAGGGAATCTATCCCTCCAGCATGTTCTATTCATTGTTGTGTTGAGGTTTATATCCCTAGAGCGTGTAGCTTGAGTAGATTTGGTTTTGCTAAGATGGAGCATGTTCAACAATTCTGGGTTTGACATGGCTCTGTACGTTCGACAGAGATCGCCTCTGACAAAGCAGTATGCAACAGAGAACAGTCTTAGCTTTTTCAATCGTGCTGCATAGGGCAACTGTTTGAGGTCAGTAATTCTCTTGGTTAGGTACCTCTGTGGTCTCTCCAGCTGCTGGAGATGTCTAGCCAGGTACATTCCAATTGGTGCATTGTACTCAATAATGGGTCTGATGAGGGAAGAGTAGAGGGGCACCATTACATCCTTAGAACTTGATGCGAACCCTTTCATGATCAGATGGGTCACATAGAAGGATTTACTAACCATTTTGGCAACATGGCTATCAAAGGAAAGCTGGCTATCTACTTGGGTCCCTAGATCCCTTATTTCTTCTTCAGATTTCAGGGGATTACCTCCTATGTTGTAGTTTGCGGGTACTCTGTTTTTTCCAAAGGGGATTACTACGCATTTGTTTGCATTTAGCTTGAGATCATGGCTTTGACACCATGCATCAGTCTCATTTAGGCCCTTCTGGAGGATCTCCATGTCGGCCGGAGACCCTATTATAGCACCCAGTTTGCAGTCGTCTGCAAACTTAGTCAGGCACAGCTCTTCCGTGCTTGCCTGTACTTCTGAGAAGTATATGCCAAACAGGAAGGGCCCCAGGACAGAGCCCTGAGGCACACCACTCGTTACTGGTCTGGATTCGGACATAGATCCCACTATTCTTACTTTATGGGATCTGTCTGAGAGCCAGTTTGCGATCCATCTTGTGACATAAGGGTTTATGCCAGGCTGGTGAGTTTATCAATAATACGCGAATGGGGAATGGTGTCAAATGCTTTAGCAAGGTCAAGGTAAGCCGTGTGTACCGCCTTTCCCTTATCTATAGCCTGAGTAACTGCCTCAAAGAAATCCACCAGGTTCAGGAGGCATGATCTGCCCTTGACGAAGCCGAACTGTGTGGGGTCCAGCGACTGGAGGTTCCCAATCTCTCCATTTATGAGTTCCATAATGATTCGCTCCATAGCCTTACAGATCAAACTGGTCAGGCTTATTGGTCGGTAGTTCCCAGGGTCAGTTGTGGCCCCACCCTTGTGTAGCGGGACCACCGTTGCCGTGCGCCATTCTCTGGGCACATATCCTGTGGAGAGCCTGAGACTGAACAGGGTATTAAGATGCGGGGTTAATTCCTTTTGGAGCTCGCGTATGACACAGCCTGGGACACCATCTGGTCCCATGGAGGCAGTGTTTTAAGCTTTAGATAGAGCCTTATTAACCAACTTATCAGTAATAATTGGACTTACACAATCCCCTGGAATGGTAATAGGCCCTGTAGGTGGTGGTGGTGGGGGGATTTGCACTGAATCTGTCAGCCAAGATGTTGGCAATGTCAGAAGGGTCAGTGTATTTTGTTCCATTTTGTACTAGCTCAGAACAGACCTGAGCATTACCATTTAGGTTTCTGATGTAGCCATAGAAGGCCTTATGGTTATCCTTGGCATCCTTGGCAACTTTTTTTTCAAAATTGGCTTTAGTTGACTTGATGAGGGCCCTCAATTTCTTACTAATGCTGATCAGGGATGATTTTTCTACTTGAGATTTGGCCTTTTTTTGTATAAGTCTCCTCCTTTTATTGTAAAGTTTGCTTATGGCCGGGGTCCACCAGACTGGTTTCTTCTTGCTTGAGGAAGGAGTCTTGGTTTTATTTGGGATAGCATGGTCCATGCAATCCTGAAGATGCATATGTAGTGCCTTGGTGTAGGATTCTGCATCCTGGATATCATTATCCTTCTGCAAGGGAATAGTGAAGCTTCCCACTTTGGATGCAAGTAGTTTGAAGTTTGCTTTGGAAAGGTTTTTGACTATGTTTTTTTTGACTGGGGGAGGTGGAGGGGTGAGGAATCAGAATATGGTTCTGCTGGCTATAATAAATATTTCATATGCATATGTTGAATTTCATCTTGAAGGGTCTATGGACCAAGCTACATAAATGACAAAATTTAAAAAAATACAACAAAATATTGTCCTAAACAAGAAATGCAAACAATCCAACTATCTGACAAAAAATCCAACATATTTTTCACTATTATGTGTCTTGCTCATTCATCTTTGTTTTTCTGCTGCTTTCTCTTCTGTTCACTTTACATATATTTCCATTTTAATCATGTTCCTGAACCAGATTTGGATTCATCTTACTTATTTGTTTTTGCTGCAGGAGGTTTTTATACTAGAACTTGCTTGTCTAAGAAAATGCACGGTACTTGCCATGGAGAAATAGAAACTCTACATTGTCATCTGCATTTACTGTGTCATAGCTGACATAAACATTTCTGATTCTAATATAAAGATAAACTCAGATGTGAGCTGAAAGCCAGACCCAGGCCTGTGTTACAGAAAAGAGGAAGGCGAAGAATACAAGATATGATATACCCAGCAGCACAGGAAGAATTCATGTCAATGTTACACCAACTAATGTTTCCACTTTTACCTAAATATATAACTATATATATATATATATATATATATATATATATATATATATATATATATATACATATATACACACACACATGTATGTCTGTGTGTTTGTGTGCATATATATATATATATATATATATATATATATATATATATATATATATATATATATATGTATGTGTGTGTGTGTGTGTGTGTGTGTGCAAGAGAGAGAAGAGAGATAAAGATTGTGTGTTCTCCCCATGTTTGTGTGGGGTTTGTTCCACTTCCAAAAACATGCTGGATGTTCTTATCACAAGGCTGGAACATACCAGGTTCAAGCCTATCTCTCCCAGTTGTACTTGAAAAGTCTGTCAGCATGCACACAATTGTAAGCAGTTGTGGACAGAAGCTCAGACTCTAGGTGGAGCTTTATCAGTGAAGGAGTGCTGCAGACCAACTACTTTAGGCTTCGGCTGTGGTGCAGAGTATCCTCTAGATAGGAAAACATGGCCCACAGACTGCATGTCATGTCTAACAAAATGGCAGAGTAAAAATTGACTCTAGGTGATATAGTCATGTCAGGTAATGCTGCTATGAAGAGGTAAATACCCTTGCTAGGTCTAAGTAGTTTGAGGACATGATAACAGTGGGAGGGGTCTACAAGCCCTTATTAGCCAGTGTGTCTGCCATAAAGAATCCAAACAACAGCCAGCACTTCAAATCAGCAAAACAATTTATTTAATATTATTTCATCATTGACGAAGGCATGGAATTGCCGACACTCATCTGTTTCTTAATGAAATAATATTAAATAAATGGCTTTGCTGATTTGAAGTGCTGGCTGCTGTTGTTTGCCTTTGCACTTGGCTGTACTTGCACGGACTTTTGTATTCAGTGCCTGCCATAAAGCCCAGCAGTCCTGAGTCAATAAGCTACTGGCTAGATGGTATCCAGATGTCCAGAATGGGTTACCTAGAACAGCACTGAGTAGAAGCTGGAAGTAAAACAATCAACCTGCAAAGAAACAAAAAAAAAAAAAGAAACAAAAGAACTGCTACACTGAATACAAGTTACTGGCTAGAATTAGTTTGGAAGTAGATGACAATATGGTAAGGAGGAAAATGGATCTCTGTTTATACAGGCGACAAAATGTAAGGGCGCTGCAGCAAAGTCTCTTGGCCTAGGATCCAGAGTCTATTGGAACTGTAATAAGACAGAGTCTTCTAGAGACATTGAGGGATGTTATCAGAATCAGTGACAGACTCATGGCAATCAGACTCTGGCTGTGATGGTGAGGATAACAGGACATTAAGGTAACAGTTGCATGACCTTCAAGACAAAGTGGAATGAAATTATTTGATAGTTTTAAATGAGGGACCACAGTGTTCATACTGTGACAAACAGAACATGATACAAGGACTGCCTGATAAGGCACCAGGAGTAACGAAGAAGCTATTCTAGATTTTTGCTTACCAAACAGCTTAACAGTGGTTAACACATGGTTAGCCAAGAGACTGTCACAAGATCACCTACAAGACTGGATAACATGCAACTCGGGCAGACTTCTTCTGCTGAAGAAAGGACACTGGGGTGAAACCAGTCACTGTAAAGTCATTCTTAGTGAAACAGTAGGTCCCCCAGCATAAATAACTGGTGGCCACAAACTGCTGCAAGCAGTGGCCAGAGAAGGTTCTAGGGTCAACAGATACCAGGCTGAAAAAAATGGAAGTTGAATATAGCAAAGTCACTGGAGTTTAAGGGAATACTCAGGGCTCTGGCACTGCAGAAGAGGAAATAGATGAAGCAGAAAGTGTTTTTGAAGATGAGAACACATATGCAGTCAAGCCAGGTATGGAAATTAGGTACATAAGAAAAGTTGTTAAAATGCTAAAGTCCAGGATTTTATCAAAAGAAAGAATGAGTACAAGAAGACGTGGGAGATAGAAAAAGGCCAATCAGGCACAGAAGGAATACTGGCTGGTTAACAAAGAGACAAAGAGAGAAGTCACAAAGCAAGGAAGGTGGTGTCAGAGAACGTCTACCAGCTTCTGGAAAATGACCCAAAAGATGGCACAAAGAAGCTGTATCAGGTTGCAAGGCAATGACAAAATGATAGCAGATAATCAGTAAATGCCATTCGTAAGTGAAGCCAGCAACAATCTGTTCATCAGTCCAGAGGACATAACGTGCAGATGGAAAGAGTACTTCAAGAAGCGAGTGAGTGAAGAAACCCCTACAGTAGTTGTATGCACCGCTTACACCGAAAGATGAAGGACAACATTTCCTGAAAGTAGTACTTATTTCAATTTGATAAATGGAGTAAAGCTCTGAGCACAATGGTTACCTATTGTATTCTCAAAAGCCGACAATGTCGAATCCCGACATTGTCGATACGAGAATAGTGAAAGTTCAGAATGTCAAACGGCTAAATCGAAATCTCTGTAAGGGGAGATTTCCGTTTACTTCAATGTACTGTGGTCTCGGAGTTGGCATATTTAAGTAGCAGGGGGTGTGGGGGGTGGAGGGGGGGTTGCCTCCCTGCCTACACCCTTTAGATTTTCTTTTTTTTTTTTTTTTAATTTATTTTTTTCTGAACATTTGAAATTTTAATGGTTCGATCATTAAAGGTCGACCTTTAGTGATTCGAACCATTAAACTTTCGATGTTCTAATATAGACCCGAGCACAACTGATCAATTTCAGTCTTACCTGGGCAAAGTCGCAAAATCCTGTAAACCTCTTCAGTTACAAACACTGTGAACAAAAACAACCTAGTAATAAAATACAGGTATAGCATAATCATATAGTGATTGTAGGTAGAGTAGCAGATATATACAGCTGTTTGTAAATATATCCAATTGTCAAGGTCATGACTGATTCCTGTGTCCAACGGGTAGTGCAATAGGACTGTGCAGTCAACAAGACTGAATGCATGGTTATGTAATAGAGTTGGGTACTGGAGATGTGATTATTCAGAGTGAACCCAATAGAAGTCAATAATATAGTACTTAAATGTTCTGATTAATGTGATGCAATATTATGAAATGTGTGAAGTATACCTATAGCGTAGATACTTATGAACTAGGAGTCGTCTCACCCTAGAAAAGTACAAGACCTACGAGAGCTGCTGTTTAAAGAACTAAAGCTAATTTGAGTTACAACATTAAGACATTACTGGCTGCGAATTCAGAAATAATTAATTTTAGTTAGTTCCCAAAATTCACAAGTGTTCAACTCCCCTCACCTGTCAACTGGCAGGCTAGTTTTAGCATGCTGCCAAGGCTTTTCAGAAAACCTGGGAACGTTTACATTATCATCTCCAGAAACAAGTAGTAAAAACGTCAGTGTTGTTAAAGACACAAGAGAGCTTCAACAGACAATAATTTCCATAAGGAACTATTGAGAGAACAAAGAAACTGGAAAGGAGGGGAGACAACAAGACTAAACTAAAAAGATATTAAAGGCAATATATTGAAGTTACTGGATTTTAAAATAGAAAGGGAAAAATGCATTACAGCTAAAGTTTCTGAGCATTCTCCAAAGTGTGTGTGTGTGTGTGTGTGTGTGTGTGTGTGTGTGTGTGTGTGTGTGTGTGTGTGTGTAAGTGAGACCAGAAAGGAGAATGTTGAAAGTGCTGCACATTAGTTGAAGGACTAGAAGAAGTGGTTAGTGAGTAAGGTGAAGAATATTCTAGTAGTGTTTAGAAAGTAGTATGAAGAGCTGTATTGTACAGAAGAGTTAGGGAATCAGGAGAATGAAAAAATTACAAAATAATTTGAAAGATTAGAATTTATAGTAAAAACAGCAAATCAGAAAGTTAGTAAAAGATATTTAAAGCAAGGAACTGGAATTAAAAATGAAAGATATTTAAAAAAGGAAGATATCTGATACAGATGGGTTACTAATAAAGATATACAGTGGATATAAAAAGTTTACACACCCATGTTAAAATGCTAGATTTTTGTGATAGAAAAAATTAAACCACAATAAATAATTTCAAAACTTTTCCCACCTTTAATGTAACCTATAATCTGTACAATTCGATTGAAAAACAAATAAATCTGTCAGGGGAAAAATCTAAAAAATAAAAAACGGACAATACGCTGGTTGCATAAGTGTGCACGCCCTTAAACTCTTACTTTGTTGTGTGTGCACACCCTTAAACTAATACTTTGTTGAAGCACCTTTTGATTTAATTACAGCATTCAGTCTTCCCCCATGGGCTCTCTCCTCCTGCCTGTTTCACACACACACAGACACACACACGCACACACACGCACACACACGCACACGCACGCACACACACGCACACACACACACACACACACACACACACACACACACACACACACCACACACACCACACACTTTGTTAGCTATGGAGAGTTCAGATGTTTGACTTTGATCAACTAACTGATTTAATACATTATGTTAGCTATTATTTATGTATTTTAGATGCTTGCTGATAGGTGGGCAGCCACGGTGGTGTAGTGGTTAGCATTGCTGCCTCACAGCAAGAGGTTCTCCGGTTCGATCCTCGGCTGGGGTGCCTTCTGTGCGGAGTCTGCATATCCTCCCTTTGGTCGTGTGGGTTTCCTCCCGGTGCTCCGGTTCCCAAAGACATGTTGTAGGTGGATTGGACACACTAAATTGGCCCTAGGTGTGAGTGCATGTGTACCTTCTGTGGAAGGTTGGGCGCCAGGCTGACAACTCGACACCATAAAACTCCACTGCCAATCATGAGCGGATGGTGATCCGCTGTGGCAACCCCTACCTGGGAAAAGCCAAATGAAGAAGAAGAAGATGCTTGCTGATAGGTGTAGTCCAAACCATTTAATTCACAAACACACACACACATGCACATTTCTGTAACTGCTGCTTCAGTTATTTGCTTTTAGTTCACTTATTTATTTTATTTTTCTGTCTTGCTAACCGCAGCTTTGGGAAAGGAAAATGGCAGTTCCATTAAATGAGTTTAGTCTTGGCACACATACTTCACGCCACAATAGGCACACTCCTTTTTACTGGGCTGTTTGTCTAATTAACCCCCCTTTACAACATTAAACACCAAGTGGGGATTGCTGATTCTACAAGACCATATTCTTAGATCCTAATATGAAGTACTGAGAGCAAATAATCAGTGGCACAGTTCTTCTTCCTCTGGAAAGGTTTCAATACAACTACCAATGAATTATAAAGGGGGTTAAAAGACAATAAGGAGAGTTTTCACTGAGTTACAGAGGTCACAGGCAAGATAATAGGATATCCCATGACCAGTAAATTAGATAACTGAAACAAGGGGAGAAAATCCTAGAAAGTAGGGAGATGTATAAGTGTTTGCAGGAAAAGGAACTTCTAATCAGTCTGATGCAAGGCAATGGCAAAGAGGATTGCTTACTTATCCCAAGATATGCTAATACATAAAGACATTTCAGAATCATTGGATGACAGTGTCTTCTGAATTATTATTAGACACCTTCAAGATTAGCAGAAATATATACAGGGATATATGCAAGTTGTTGGAAGTGTGATGATGGAGATTTAGAAGACTGGAGGTACATCTTTTTTGAGCTGTACATGGATGGATATTTTAAAGGAAGATTTAATTACACAATGCAGGAGAATATGACATTGAGAGGTTGAAGTAACCCCTGCTTTATTTTTGATTTTAATAAAAACTGCAGGAAGAGATGGTTGCTCATGCAGGGCAGTACTAGAGTTACTGGTGTTAGCAGCAAAAAAGCAATAACGAGGAAGTGGAACATTATTATTTTTTTTTCTTTTTTACTTTTTTGTGGAATGATTCTTTCTACCATGGCTTCTACAAAACTGATTACATACTGGGGATTTCTTTCTGTCATTCTTATAGTGACACCCAGTAGGCTTGAATTTCAGCTGCACCACAATTCTTACCTAGTTCTTGGCTATTCTTGCATTGCCATAACTGTAACTGTGCATCTTTAATTTATGCTTCAGTTTTACTTTATTAGTGGACTCACATTTTACCTCACATACTTCTGTTTCTTCAGTTAACTCCTTTAACTGCGTATTAGTAATCTCACTCACTATGCATATAGCCAAAACCTCAGATGAGGTCAAGCCTGCTTCTGTTTTAAACCTGTCCCTTGTCTGATAATTTGTTGTTCTAAATACTATTGTTTCATCTTATGCAGCTCATTAGATTCAATCTTTAACTCCATTATTTAGCTCAAAGCATTTATAGTTTCCACTGAACGTTGGTTTACTATGAAATATAAGTGATGAATAAATGGCAATATTTTTCTAGATTCACAATAATTCCTGAATATCTGCCCAATTTATGTTGCTCTGCTTTTATATTCTTTAAAGGTAAAAGTATTAAGTATTTTTAAAGCATCTTCCGTGGCCTCATGTATATTTTTAAGCTTCTTAGATACTCCACTCATGGTGAGAAATACAATTTTTGGACCCAGAGCTCAGTTTTCTGCTATATTGCCTGGAAGCAAGAGAATTCCTTCTGGTTGTGGCTGAGTCATCTTTCCTTCAAAACTACAAAAACACTTTGAAAACCTCTAATAAGTTGTGGGACTTAAAGATGACATGGTGAGTTGACTTAAAAAAGAATGAGAAATTAATCTGCACTACATGGCAGTAAGTGAAAATTCTAAATCTCTGTTCACTTCTTTCACCATGCAGCATTTGTACGAAGTGGTAGAATTCCAAAAATCACTGACACCACCTAAGAAAATCAAAGCACCAGGGAATTAAGACACAATGCACTTTAATAACAAATTCACAAATTGACAGTGTTGAGTGCTTTCGTCCCAACAGTAAGGACTTCATCAGAACAGTGAACAAAACAAAATACAAGTTATATATATATATATATATATATATATATATATATATATATATGTTAGTTCTACCCAGCGAATCAAAATATCTGTGAGTAAATCAGTCAATTAACTTCATCCAATAAATGAGCCATATCAATCAAGCTTTAACCCTCCCCCTATAAAACACTTCATTATCTTAAAAATACGAACACAAAACCTTAACAGCTTGAAAGTTAAGGAACATATAAAAATTCACAATAAAACTTCCCAATAAAAACGGTGACAAACGCTGTTAGAAAACCATAAGTCCATCCATCCATCCTCAATCCCTTTTCCCATTTTGCACATGGGGTCGGATGTCACTTCAGCAGTGACAATCATATCGAGCCAAGGTTTACACCTCCGGGTGGCTAGCCCTGCTGAAGTAGCTCATTCCTACCACACACCTGCACACACACTCTCCCCTATGGCCAATTTAGGGTGTCCAATCCACGTACTGCATGTCTTTGGAATGTGGGAGGAAACCAGTGCACCCGGGGGAAACCCATGTGACTGCAGGGAAGACGTGCAGACTCCACACAGAAGGCACCCCAGCCAAGAATCGAACCAGATAACCTTTTGCTGTGAGGCAACAATGCTAACTGCTGCACCACCACAGCCACTTTATGGTTAGAAGACCATAAGTATAGGTAAAAAATAATAATTAGATAGAATGCTAATAAAATTTAAAGCAGGTTGAAAATTATTTTTTGTTTATAAATAGTAAGCAGCTATATGTTTTAAAATGCAGGGTACAGATGTCATGTCGTTCAAACCAGGCAGAACAGTTGCATTCGTATTGCATTGTAGCTCCTTGTATTCTAAGAATTCGCCTGCTAGTCTCCCTTAGTTTTACTGGAACCGTGGACTATATGCAAATGACCCCTTAAGGACATCAGGTGTTTCAGCTATATGGCAGTTCTAAATGCCCATGTTACCTCTAATACAAGAGGTTTTAAGGAATCACACAGTGGAAAATCTAGCTTAGCTAGATTTTTCTTGTGGTTTTTACTGATTGTTTTTTCTGTGTAACCTTGTTATTCATTGTTTAAGTTTGTTAGGATATTTTGCAGAAACACTAATGGTTATGGACATCAGCTTGGTACTACAACCCTGTGTTTCCAAAGTCTAGCAAACAGTCCACTTATGCTGTGCTGATGAGGCCATAAGAAGGCTGAAACATGCATGTCCACAGCTACTGGAGTTTGGCTTTATTGGCCTGAATTTGTCCATAACAGACTTAAAAAGCAAAAAAAGTCATGGGCATTCAGAACTGCCATATAGCTCAAACACCTGATGCCCTTAAGGGGTCATTTGCATATATCCCATGTTTTCTCTAATACAAAGAATCACACAGTGGAAAATCTAGCTTTGCTAGATTTTTCTTGTAGTATGACCTTGTTACTCAATGTTTTAATATATTCTTGAAGCAACTGCCCTATAGAATATCCTTGGGGTATTCCCTAAAAGTTTAACGTAATCCTGGTTAACACTAAACAGTCTCCAATTTTTTGTAAATAATATCTCTAATATCAAAAAAGTCCCTGTTGAGCGATAGTATAAAAGCATGTTCAAAGTCCATTTTGGAAAGCTCATCTTGCAATGGAGGTTCAGCCATCCATGTGTGACTGTCCCTTCCCAGTAATGGTAAAAATTGTCCATTTTCTTTCTTCCTTTTATCCTCCTGAAAAATGCTGTTTAAGAAATGAAAGGGATAACCCCATCTCTCAAACATATTCAATAACTTACCACTTTCCAGATCAAACACACAATTCCAAGAAATAATTCTGGAAAGTCTAACACACTGTCCTTTAACAAATGATTTCTTCTGATGTACTGGCTGCCAGCTGTTAAAATGCAAAAAAAAAAAATGTTGGAATAAGTGGGTTTCCTGTAAATGGAAGATTTTAAACCTTTTTTTTTTACCCTATTCTTAAAGACAGAAATATCCAAATAATAAATGTTATTAACACTAAATTCTATAGTGAATTTTAAAAAAACAGTTGTAGACTCCAAGTATTGAAAAACGGGTTCAATCTGTCCAGTGTGTTGGTCCAAAAATAACAATATTGTCAAGGAAATACCCATATAGGGACCAACAATGCTTATATTCAGAAGGAAAAACCTACTGATTTTCCCAAAAGGCCATAAGCAAGTTGGCAAAAATGGGGGCACATGAGGCCCCCATGTCCACCCCTTAGTTCTGCTTAAACAGCTGACCCTCAAAAATAATAAAACTGTTACTCAAAACTAGATCCATTAAAACTCTTAGTATCTTAAATCTATCATGGTCCAACTGGGTGTTAAAAAACAAAAACTCATAAAACCAGTCCAGACCTAAATGGTGAGGAATAACAGAATACAAGTCTTTGACATCTATAGTCACAAAAACTAAATTGTCAGTATACAAATCATCCTTTACTCCAGCTAAAAAAAATCCCAGGTATCCCTGTAAAGATGACAAATACTTACAAGTGATCCCTTAAGATGCTGATCAATAGACCATGCTATGGTAAATGTCTTGGATAAATTTGCATGTACAATTGGTTGCATCCGTGGCTCTAATTCATTTTTGTGGATCTTAGGGATTCTAAAAAATCATGGGAATTCTGGGATTCTTTGCAAACAAGTAATGAAACTCAGTGTAAATAATATCAACAGTCATAAAAAGCTCCTCCAATATCAAATCGAGCTTCTTCTAAGCTATATTCATTTGATTGAGGGACACTTCCTCAAAAGAGCCTCATATAACAAAGTGAGCATTTTATTACTATGATCTTTAGCATTCATTGTCACCAATCCACCCCCCCCAACTATCATACTCACATATCCTTTCAAATATTGAAGTAATAGGATGTACAGGAGGAATAAGTGCACTAGGTTTTTTACAGCATGTCCCATTAGAAACGTTGCCTTCAACACCGTTGTTGAAGTTTAGTTTCCTCACAAATAACTCGAAATCAGGAAGAACAACAACAATATTGTCCCTCTTCACTGGGACAAAAGTTAGTCCATTTTCAAATAAATCTGCCCAGTCACTAGTTACTAAGGTGTCACTAAAATTAAAAATTGTAGGTCACCATAACAGTTCAAGAAAATGTCCATGTTGTTCAAAACTTGTGATGATCCATCCGATTCCTTGCCTTCCCCTTCTGCCCTCTGTAATTTGGGTGTTGGTGGTGATGTGACCAATCCTGTAATTGTTGGTCTGTTCATTCCTGCTTGTGGTTCAATAACCACTCAGAGCATCTCAGTGTAGGAAACCCTAAAACGTCCTCTGCTTGAGGATTGTTCTCCTCCTTGTTAGGGTTATTGAAACTGTAATTAAAATTGTTCTGGCTGTTAACAGTTGGTTCTCCATAGTTATTAAATGGGTTAACGGCCCCTAGTTCAAACGACTCGCCACTCTGCACACAGGAGGGTGTGGGGTATGCTTTTTCCTGCTCATATTTGTTGGTGTCTCTTATTAATTTTTTACTTTTGTTATTTTTAACATCACAAATAACACTGTCTATTTTTTTGAAAAATCCCAAAACAGTCACAACTTTTAGAGGCAAACAATAAATTGGAACTGATGCTTTTGTCTAAATTATTTATAATGTTGCCCAGGCAGCCCATTTTTCTATCATTGTCTTTTACTAGCAACACTGTAAGTTCACAGCCATGCCTATCAAACATATCAAGAAGCTCACTATGTAATTCTGAACTTCTTACCAGTCAGGTCGGATACTTCCACACTCTAAGTCCCTTGGGAACTCTGTTGACTCATATATACTCTCGAAGATAACTGTTCTCAAGTTGTAATTTTCAGAATTTCAGTAAACATTAGTAAAACATCCTGAGCTGAGAATCAATAGTAAGTGATGTTGGAGCACCACCATCAAGGCTACCCACAGTTCAGTCGAAGACTTCAATCAGTCTTGAAGAGTAAGGCAAGGATCTGGAGGTACTGACCCAGAAGTAGCTATTCCATTGGCTGCTGGGCTGTTGTTCTCTTGGTTGGATACACCCATTGAACTAGCATTATAAGCCTGTGGATGTTGTGCTGGAGTAATTCTAGATAAAAAAAAATCCTGGCTTGGTTGTCAGAAGCCCGAGTCCCGAGGTCTAATGACAAGTTTATCCAGATCTGAAACTCGTTGGGTGAGTTGCTGAATCAGTAAAGAGAGGTTACCAGTAGATGAAAGAATTTCTTTGCTGAAAAGGGTGGGGGGCATAGCTGATGGTTCTACCAGGTTTCCCAAACAACATAGTGCTGAAAGATAACAACCAGGAACTCCAAAAATCACTGACACCAACTAAGAAAATAAAAGCACCTGGGAACCAAGTCACAATACACTTTAATAATAAACTCACACATTTACACTGTTGAGCGCTTTCATCCCAAATGTAAGGACATTATCAGAACAATGAACACAACAAAATACAAGGTATATATATATATATATATATATATATATATATATATATATATACATATATATTGTGTGTGTGTGTGTGTGTAAGTTATTTCCATCCAATTTCCTCAACCTCCACTTCTGCCGTCTGTAATATGGGTGTTGGTGGTGATACAACCAATCCTGTAATTGCTGGTCCATTCATTTTATGTTTAATATGTCCTTGTTTTTATATTGGTAAAACTTTTCAACCATTTAGAGTTCACATTTATTGGCATTTATATGATATTAAAAAACAGGATGCATGCAATGCTTTATTTAAACACCTCTGTATACAGAACTCTCACTAATTTGGATTTTATGCTACAGACCATTGTTCTGTTAACACTAAGGGTAGACTAGCTGATGAATTTTTAGAATACAAGGAGCTACAACAGTAGCTGAGAACCAATGCAACTGTTCTGCCTGGTTTTAATGACATGACTTCTATAGCCTGTGTTTCAAAACTTAAAGCTGCTTACTATTTACATACAAAAAATAATTTTCATCCTCCTTTAAATTTTATTGTTATATATTGCCATTCTATCTAATTATTTATTATTTTTTACCAATACTTATGGTTTTCTAACAGTGTTTGTCACCATTTTTATTGGGTAGTTTTATTTCGAATTTTTATATGTTCCTTAACTTTCAAGCTGTTAAAGTTTTGTGTTCGTATTTTTAAGACAATTAAGTGTTTTATAGGGGGAGGGTTAAAGCTTGGTTGATATGGCTCATTTATTGGATGAAGTTAATTGACTGACTTACTCATGGGTATTTTGATTCACTGGGTAGAATTAACTTACACACACACACACACACACACATATATATATATATATATATATATATATATATATATATATATATATATATATATATACACACACCTTGTATTTTGTTTTGTTCACTGTTCTGATGAAGTCCTTACTTCTGGGACAAAAGCGCTCAACAGTGTCAATTTGTGAATTTGTTATTAAAGCATATTATGGCTTGGTTCCCAGGTGCTTTTATTTTCTGAGTGTTATGATTCCAAATAACAACTCACAGAACTCAGATGCATTATCAGCTTCCACTTATTTAATTTTCTGGTATTTGTTAATCGGATAGGTGGACTGATATGGAGACCCTTTCAGCCACAGCAAAGACTAAAAGGCACACTAAAACAGAAAAAAAAAACAGTACATAGGCTATATGATTAGATAAGGTTACATGCAGTTCAAATACATACTGTGTTACATGTAATTTTGCATATAATAACAGATGTTCAGTTTGACAACATCCACAGGCACCGAAAAGGTACTAGGATGATTATATTAAACAATCAATGAGTTTGTTGACTGATAAAGAACACATTCAACCTGTCGAAAATTTTCAACAATGCTATTTAAAGATATAGTGGTAAGAAATCGTACATTATGATTAACATTGTGTGTGTAAGCTACCGTAAAGGTGTCATTCATTTTTTTTATAACATCAACATTTAAAGCTTGTTTATAGGTGTTCCAGCCATTTGAATTTAAATGTAGCAACATTTTTTGTTCACGATCTGTTAAGGCAAGTAATTTCATGCAGCAAGAGCAATTTTCATCTTAACCACTAAATCAAAAGCAGGTCTTTTCAGCTTTGCGTATTCGGGTTTTTTATTCTCAAAAGAAAAAGTTAGAAAGTCACAGTGGACAGAAGTATTGTAACTCAGCTTGTGGCCAAAGCCGGATCAAGGTCAAATGGGGCCCTAGGCAGGGTAATAAATCAGGGAAGCCCCCCCCCCCATAGCAGCCCCTCCTGTAGTAACCCCCTATCCCAGCAGCAGCCCCCTCCCAGCAATTCCAGTGTTCCACTATTTGGCTTTTTCACTCCACTTACCATAAAGACTGTTCAAACCTGTCAGTATGCATACTGTTTTGTTATTTACTTCTAAAATGATTACAGACATTGAAATAAAACAGAACAAACACTGATAGCCATTTGCTAAACAAACAATACCGCCTCACAATGAAAACCGAATTAGCATGAGCAGTAAGCTTCTCTGCCCTTGAAACTCACATTCATTGAAAAGGCATTAAAACCCACATTCAAAGGAAATGCATCTGGCCAGTGGAGGATTAAGTTTACCTTTGGGCTGTTTTCAAACCATAGGTTCCTTGCACACATTTTAAGGGCCATGCATACATGTATGTGTTCTTTGATTCACCTTCCTGATTGTATTAAATTATAATCCTTGTATAATACAGTGCCACTTATCAGAATGTGTTTTAAATTTGTAGTTTTGAACATTCTTCCAGTAAGCAATGAAACAAAATGTATGAACCAATATTGACAAAACTACCCATTTCAGAAAATTTCAACCATAAAAGGCCACTCAGACATCTATCATTATATTCCAGCAATATCAGTTAATAAGCAGAATCTCTGCAGAAGTAAAAGACAAGCTGGCTAGAAGCTAGTTAACTTATTTTTCGGAGAGGTGGAACTGTTTGTGAGGTTTGATAAATGCAACAAATGTAAATTCTCCTGAAGATGATTTGGAGAATAGCTGTGATGTGTGGAATACTTATGGAAGATGTAGATGGAGCATATTTTGACTTAAGCTAGTACACTGATCTCTATTGCTCTTCTGGAATCCGAGGTAAGCAGGTAAATAAGTCTATAACTCAAATCGAGCTGCTTAAGGATTCTGCCATCACTATTATATTATATCACTACCACAACTATATGTTTAAATAAAAGTTTGAGATCTTGCAAAATACCCAAAGGCCTGCGAGTCTGAACCATGTATACTGGATGCTCACAATGGTGGATATCCTAAGTACATCTGCCTCAATTAATGTTTGACTGGTTCAAAACAACAATCCTTTTGTTAAGGTTTATCACTAGTGTACTGAATTTGTGCCAACAGCAGATCTTACTAAATACAGCCTGTAAAATCTCTGCCTCTGCAATAATTTTACCTGCTTTACTAAACTTCAGTCATCTGCACACATGACAGTCTTTAGCTGTTGTAAGGTCAGAGCTCTGGCACTAACAAATAATGAAAATAATATGAGAGCCAGAACAGAGCCCAAAGGATCACGTACCTTCTGCATTCTTACTTCTAGTTTAACTACTTTAATGTACTTATTTGAATTTGTTAACTGATGGAGTGCACTGATCCATGTGGATCATTTTCAGGCCAGCCCAGAGTGTACAGAAAGAAGATTATATTAATACAGTAATATGAGTAGGCATTGATATAACATGTATTAATACAATAAAATGAACAAATCTTGATCAAATATTGACTACTAAAATGTATTGGAGCAGCAAATGTAGGACTAGTCACTTTATAATATGTATAGCTTTATATTTTCCTTATCGAAGAGTGTTCTGCAGTGAAATGGTAACAATTTCAATATTTACAATAACTAGATTGTTTAATGAAATATTGGAAAGTGAGAGGATGCCTGAGGAATAGAGAAAAAGTGTTTTGGTACCGATTTTTAAGAATAAGGGTGATGTGTCGAGCTGTAGTAACTACAGAGGGATTAAACTGATCAGTCACAGCATGAAGTTATGGGAAAGAGTAGTGGAAGCTAGGTTAAGAAGGGAGGTGATGATTAGTGATCAGCAGTATGGTTTCATGCCAGGAAAGAGCACTACAGATGCAATGTTTGCTCTGAGAGTTTTGATGGAGAAGTACAGAAAAGGTCAGAAGGAGTTGCATTGTGTCTTTGTGGATTTAAAAAAAGCATATGACAAGGTGCCTAGAGAGGAGTTGTGGTATTGTATGAGGAAGTCGGGAGTGTCAGAGAAGTATGTAAGAGTGGTACAGGATATGTACGAGAGTAGTGTGACAGTGGTGAGGTCTGCGGTGGGAGTGATGGATGCATTTAAGGTGGAAGTGGGATTACATCAAGGATCATCTCTGAGCCCTTTCTTATTTGCAACAGTGATGGACAGGTTGACAGACGAGATCAGACAGGAGTCCCCGTGGACTATGATGTTTGCAGATGACATTGTGATCTGTAGTGAGAGTAGAGAACAGGTGGAGGAGACCGTGGAGAGGTGGAGATATGCTCTAGAGAGAAGAGGAATGAAGGTCAGCAGGACTAAGACAGAATATATGTGTGTGACTGAGAGGGAAGACAGAGGAATGGTGAGGATGCAGGGAGTAGAGGTGGCGAAGGTGGATGAGTTTAAATACTTGGGATCAACAGTTCAGAGTAATGGTGACTGTGGAAGAGAGGTGAAGAAGACAGTACAGGCAGGATGGAGTGGGTGGAGAAGAGTGTCAGGAGTGATTTGTGGCAGACAAGTACCAATAAAAGTGAAAGGAAAGGTCTACAAGAAGGTAGTGAGACCAGGTATGTTATATGGGTTGGAGACAGTGGCATTGACAAAAAAGCAGGAGTTAGAGCTGGATGTGGCAGAGTTAAAGATGTTAAGATTTGCACTGGGTGTGACGAGGATAGACAGGATTAGGAATAAGTATATTACAGGGTCAGCCCAGGTTGGAAGGTTTGGAGACAAAGCAAGAGAGGCAAGATTGCATTGTCTTGGACATGTGCTGAGGAGGGATGCTGGGTATATTGGGAAAAAGATGCTACAGATGAAGCTGCCAGGTAACAAGAAAAGAGGAAGGCCTAAGACAAGGTTTATGGATGTGGTGAGAGAGGACATGCAGGTGGTTGGTGTGACAGAGCAAGATGCAGAGGACAGGAAGAAATGGAAACAGTTGATCCGCTGTGGTGACCCCTAATGGGGGCAGCCAAAAGAAGAAGAAGACAATATGTACAAACTGTACAGTCACTAGGAAGTTGAAAAAGGTAGAGAGGGAGTGAATGAGTGGAAGGAAAGGTATGGGGAAACATAGATCACAGAGGGGAATAAGAAATAGAAGAAAGTTGTGTCTGGACCATTTGTTCCCGGGCCTCTGCTGAAAATAGGCTTTGTCCTAGTCAGAGTTTCCCAGTCAACAAATGTTAAATAAATAATAAATAATTGTGTATTATTTATCAGGTAAAACAGTTATGTAACTTAGCTCTGCTGAAAGCACGAGAACTGGGCTTTCTTTTGAGGTACTTTTTTTCCAAGTCTGAACAGATATGAGGACCTGATTATAGAATTTTCAGCCTACATGGTATGGAAGCCAACGTTTTGCACCAATTAAGGGGGAGGGAGTTTTTTTAGAAGACTTACCTTCTGCAAAATTTTGAACCCATGACTGGTGTATCACCAAAGCCTAATCTCTTCAGTCTGTCTATTAGCATAGGGTGAGTAATTGACTGAAATGTTATTTCTAAGCCAGGCATGACACCTTGCTGAGGATGCCACATTCAAATAAGCCATTCATTGATCTGAACTTTAGACAGGGACCAACGTTGTTTAGTATGGAAACTAATGCCTGGTACTATTAGATCATCATTGCCAATGCAGATATTAAGATACATCTAGTTCAACTGCATTATATCATTAGTAATGCAGAATGACTGGTGGACTATGAACCTTTTTTATGGAATTATGGTTATCAAAATTAAGACATAAGAGTCATGGAAGGTTGATCAGCCACATGGCTAGCGCTAGAAAGCAGTCAGTCATGGGGAAGGTTGTAGATCTGTAGACTAGACTACTGGAACTGGTGGTGGAAAGATAGGCAATGAAGAAGATGTGAGATAAGAGGGAGATGAAGGATGGAGGGGAGGCAGAATGGTAGATGCATTCTGAGGGAGACTGGATAGGCCAGGTATGTCCTTCTGTCAAACATAATTATATGACCTGTGCTGGTTAAAGGAATAGTCAGAGAACTGCCAGTTATAATTCAATATCAAATGCAAGGTACTTTACTTTGAACTATGGAATTTCAGAAGTTGGCAAAGAATACAAAAGTCTGCCTCCTGCATCTGAGTAAAAGAAGGACTAACAATAACTGTTACGTAGAGCATGCCTCATGCACTGTAAAGCCAACCTGGTCGCAGCCAAAGCTAACCAGAAAACATGTTGCACAATACAGTGGTTCACATCCCAAAAGGAGACATTGAAAACAGTGTATAGAACAGTGTTGAATCCAGTCAGAAGAATATCATGAGGATCTCAAGGTTGTTTCTGAAGGAAAACAAGACTGCATTTCTTCAGGTAGTACCAATGGAGGGAACAAAAATAATCCATGATGTGAAATAATTGAAGTATTTTACAGGCTATGATCAAGCTTACACATACGTAGGTATGAGGATGTGATCACAAGATATGGTAATTAATTTGTAGTAACATGACTGGAGCTCTGTTCACATTAAGCAAAAAGGGAGCACTTAGGTAACATTTAATATAGACTCAGAATTCTGTGACAAAATGATTGTTCAGACAAGATATGGTACCACAAGGACTTTCCACAGCAGATACAAGTTTAGGAGAAGCATCTATGATCTGGGTGTTGAATATATAAGCACAGGTTATCAGTGATGAATGAGGAGAGGAAGGAAACTGTGCCACAACTAACTGATTTGGAATAACTATAACCGGGCAGATTATACCAAAAGATCTGACTTTGTCAGCTTTTAACATATTTGCATACTGTGAATAGAAATGTGCTATTAAGACAGCATTTATTGGAAACACTGTCTTCCTTATTCATATTCACCCCACTATTTTAATGGGAACATAACAACTGGCTGCCAGCTTACAAGCCGGATCTGTATACCAGCAATCAGTCAATAAACATTCTACAAGGCATGGAACAAATGTATATATCATGTTTCTAGTAGCTTCTTTTCCAATAAGCACGGTCCACTTAGCTTTTCATAGAAGTTTATGTTTTAGGCTCAAAATGTTAGATAGTTAAGAAAGCATGTTTTCTTCATTTTTGCACCTGCAGAGTAGAAGCCACACTGAATTAATTTATAATTACCTCCACTGTCACTAATTGTAAGGAGATATTTCATGTTTTTCTCACAAAACATCAGATTTCCTATCTTTAATTTCAATGTTTACACAATGCAAATATGATGATTCAGATTTCATTCACTCTGTTGCGTAACTGCAATATTTATGCAGCTTCTTTTCTGACTTGTAGCCAAACAGCTGTACTCTCAAACCATGGTTGTAAAAACATCTGGAGAATAACCTGTATAAAGGAATGACAAACTATTTAACCCATTTTTCTTTTATGAGGAAAAACTCGTGCTTCAATAATTATGAACAAATAAACCTATAGTCAAGATTCTGGCATGTGAACTTTGGATGCTGAAAAAGTCAATACTGTTTGAGATTAATCTTTCTAATGTGGTATTTTTTAACAGACATGAAATTAACTGGCTCAATAGAAACCGTGTGCACTCTGACAAACCCATACATCAACTATATTTCATGAATTCCAGATTGCAATGTTGTTGTGTTTAAGAAGCAGCACACTACAAAAATGACAAATGTACTGTCCTATGTGGAAACAGATGCAAGTTTTGCTTTCCCACCTGAAACACTGTTATGGCCCGTAGGCCCTTTAAGAAGTTAGTATTACTGTTCTTAGAATTAGGAAATCTCCTACGCAAGGACATAACAATAATGTCAATAGTATGTGTAAAGTACACATCTCTGAAAGCATGCCGATGCCAAATTACTTCTTACATTCTGTTTAGGCAACATCTACCTTGTTGTAACACAAGTAAAAAC
Source organism: Protopterus annectens (assembly GCF_019279795.1). Taxonomy (NCBI): domain Eukaryota; kingdom Metazoa; phylum Chordata; order Ceratodontiformes; family Protopteridae; genus Protopterus; species Protopterus annectens. The sequence goes on along the minus strand of NC_056725.1, from coordinate 1,734,824,356 downwards.
AGAATATCCTGATTTTAACAAATTGTTTACATCTGTGTGTTTATTAAATCCAGTGAATAATTTACTATAAATAAATTATGATCCTTCATGCCTAAATCTAGACTAGACAAATCATTATCATCATCTTCTTCCTCCACATACGTTCTCCTGGTGACAAGGCAGTGGCAGTAGAGTAAACCAGTCTTCCTTAATCACAGTAATTGTCTCCAGCCTATCCTGTGGGATACTGGGCAATCTGAGTGATACAATTCTTCCACTGTATCACATCTTCCCCTGGGCCTCCTACCATTGGACTGCACCTGGCCCAGGGTGCATTCGCTCATGATGCCCAACCACCCCATCTGAATCACCTCAACAGAGCAGTAACTGTACTCTGACCTCCCCCCATATTGCTAAGCTCCTAACTCTGTCTCATTAAAGGAACCCAGCTATACTGAGAAGGACCCTCATTTCTGACTCTTCTGGCACTACACAAAGCTAAAAAAGCAAAGTGTAACATATAACAACAAACACCAATAAGTGAGAAATACTGTGCTAGGATGAGTCCAAACACCCAGACATGGGATAAAAATCCTTTAACGAAATCACAGTTAACCACTTTTTCCTTAGAGCAGTCAGGAATTCATCAGAACTGACAAGAAACTTGCAATCCACCATTAAATAATGGTCAAAAGTCATGTGATCAAAGTCATGTGACATCACACTAGAAAAATATTAGAAGACAATATAAAATGTTTAAATATTATGCATTTTGTCATGTGTAAGATGAAAAGTTATAATTTTGCAGCTCTCAGCTTCAGTATGCTGGATATCAATATATTGCCATGAAGTCTTGGGGGTGAACTAGCATCTAAGTTTAGCTGTTAGATTAGTTCCCTGTACTCGATCCTGTTTTTTTAGGGACTTGCTCTGGTATTAATAGGAACATTGACCAAAGCAAACAAAACTTAAAACCTGAAGTCTTATATGAAAGGAAGTACTTGTTAAGTGTGTTTGTATCTTTTTTGATAACAATGTCACACATGTGCTTGGAAATTCGCCTTCTGAGTGTTCTTTCAAGTTTTCCAATGTGAAAAGAGGCTCTTCACCCAACAAAGGAGAGAAGCTTTTCTAGAAGGGGTAAACTGAATTTATTCAGCATCAGCTAGGCATTCTAAGGACACTTTTATTACAAGCTTGGGTTTACATTTTTATTTAGCTTTTGTTCACTGGGAAAGCTGCAAAAGGCATACACAGTATATGTCTTATAGGTACAACTGAGGTGCTAAGAAAAAGGCATACACATTATATGTCTTATAGGTACAACTGAGGTGCTAGGAAAAAGGTATACACAGTATATGTCTTATAGGTACAACTGACGTGCTAGGAAAAAGGCATACACAGTACATGTCTTATAGGCACAACTGAGGTGCTAGGAAAAAGGCATACACAGTATATGTCTTATAGGTACAACTGAGGTGCTAGGAAAAAGGCATACACAGTATATGTCTTATAGGTACAACTGAGGTGCTAGGATACAAAACATATACAACATGTATACAATGGTTTCACTGCTACAACACAAATAGGATAAAGTAAAAGCAGTAAATAGAACAGAGAGGAACTTTACTACACTGCAATCTAAATTAAGTATGTTTGAACTCACCAACAAATGTTAATCAGATGACAGAGTGCACCTTTCATAACCCAAGTATTCACTGCATATTGCCTCAGGTCTGATGGCACAGGTACAAAATTGAGCCACCAACCTAATAAGCCTAAGGTGATTTGCTAAGAATTACACATACAAGTATCCTTCTGTTCAAACATGGGGTTTATGTGGAAGCCATGACTAGGACAGAAGTCCAGCAACATTTCACCACTTCGGTTCATACCTGACAAGCTGCTCTTCCCAAATACTTCCATACAGGTATCTCCCATCATTCCCCACACACATGGTTTAAGTCTACCACTAGAACAATAGCAAACAGTTTGTGGCCTCTTGAGGACCATGTCCAATATCTTTAAGATGACTGAATACTTTGAACAACAAGCCATTAGATGCACATGCACAAATAGACAAAGAGTATTCCTTTCTGCAAATGACAGTCACAATGAGGTGACCCTCTTGTTTAAGGAGGAAAACACCATCAGAATTGTACCCTGCTGTGGTTTTCTATCCCCACAGCCATCCAGGGTCTCTCTTGAGGATCAACTCTACATTAGAAGACAGACTGACCCACTTCAGAAGTCTGATTTCTGAACCAGTGTTGTGTGGTGGGTTAAGACCAACAAAATATAGCTTGTACTTTTCCCTCCTGGGATTGTGACATTGTCAAGGTGGGGGGGGTCTGTGTGTCCTTGAGATCTTAGCAGCATATTATACAGGGATTTATGTTCATGATAGGGTCACCATTTGCAAAATGGTGATGCGACAGAAGTAGTGTATCCTGCATTACATTCATATGTTACCCTTGACTTTTATCAGACATACAGTTTCTGGCTTTGCAGGTCACATGTGTTTATCATGGAGCTAACTAAATTAAATCAATAAAAAATTTAAATAAACAGTTACCAGTTACTAGTAGCACCATTGGTGGAGGCTGGGGTTATTGATTTCAGGCCACAATTATGTATGGGAAGGAAGAGGCTGGGGTTACTGATTTCATGCCACAATTATGTATGGGAAGGCAGATCCTCTGCAGCAGAAGGACTCAGACTGCTTACATGTAAAGCTGTTGTACACTTCTCCTTTGTGAAAGAAGGGACAGAGGGTACGGCATAAGATGAATGCTCCATGACCCTGGCGTTTGATGACACTGCACTTTCTCACCCCACTTCTTAACCCTTGTGACCAATGAAACATGTGGTAACCTAAGTTCACTGAGGACGGGGAGAAAAAGATACAAAACCTTCATTAAACTGAACCAAAGTGAAACTCTATGAGACTGTCCATAGGAAATTGTACACATTTTCAGGTATCCTTAATTAACAATTATGTTTGCATTTCCTCTGTGTGGGTAGCCACGGTGGTGTAGTGGTTAGCATTGCCACCTCACAGCAAGAAGTTCTCCGGTTCGATCCTCAGCTGGGGTGCCTTCTGTGCGGAGTCTGCATGTCCTCCCTTTGGTCTCGTGGGTTTCCTCCGGGTGCTCCGGTTTCCTCCCACATCCCAAAGACATGCTGCAGGTGGATTGGACACTCTAAATTGGCCCTAGGAGTGAGTGTGTGCATGTGTGTGCCTTCTGTGGAAAGTTGGGTGCTGGGCTGGCAACTCGACACTGTAAAACTCCACTGCCAATCATGAGCGGACAAGGTGATCCACTGTGGCGACCCCTAACCGGAAAAAGCCGAAAGAAGAAGAAGAAGAAGAAGTTTGCATTTCCTCTGTAAACCTTTTTACATTACTGCTGTATAAATTCTGTTCTTATGATTATGGTGATAGCAGCCATGAAGGTTATATTTTTTGAATTTAATAGGCTGTAATAAAGCAACAGAGAAAGTGGGTGGATACCTATCCGATGGAAGCTCTTAAAAGAAGACCTTTTTTTTACTAGGATAGAACTCTGTTATGCTGCTACAGGGTTGTATAGTAGAGTCTTGTTCATGTCTTCATAGTGACAAAGTCTGAAGCAAGAGGAGATCATTTACACGTAATACAAAATGGACCCCTTGGCTGGGGAATGGAAAGGGTTACATCAACTGGACCAGTTTATTCTCCTTTGTTGGGCCACACTGTGGAGTGCAGGGTTATGAATCTGAAATGCAATGCACTAGCAGATGTCACCGCTTGATGGTCATGATCTGCAGACTAATAAGTAGGGAAAGGAGCTGAGACGAACATTACGGGCTGCGCATGCTGCAGGTTCTATAGCAATCTCAGGTACATTTACATTTTTTTTTCACTAGGCATATGGTAAAATCTGTTCTTCTATGAAACACTGAGCAGCAAAAACCCTAGCAATAGAAATCCCCAAAATTAATGCCTATAACAGAAAAGTGTTATAAAGTACAGAGTGTTTTTTGCAGGGTGGAAGACCTCTGCATACTCCAATGTGAGAAGCAAGCACCCCACATATCCTTAATTTACATAAGTCAGCACCATGATCACACCAATTCAAAAAGGGACAAATCTCCAAAACAAATGGACAGCCAACTGGCTTATAGACAGGACCCAGGAAGTTAGAACAGGGGAGTCCAACTCTACAAAGAGGCCAGTCACAAGTGGAGTCCCTCAGGGATCAGTACTTGGACCTCTCCTTTTTAGCATTTACTTCTCTGAAGTCAAGGCCAATGTCAGTGGTCTCTGGCTAACTAAATTTGCAGATGATTGCAAATTAGGAGCTGTCATTCAATCCCACACTAACAGAAATGTTCTCCAGGACAGGCTGACACAGACAAACAACTGGTGTCAGAGCCATGGACTAAAACTAAGTGCCGAGAAATGCGTAATAGTATCCTTTGGGAAGTCATCAACTCCTGGTAACTATCATATTGACAAAACACCCCTTAGATTTGACCCAGTAGTTAGGGACTGAGGGACACACACAGATAGTAATCTATACTTTGACCATCACATGTCTATAGCAGTGAGAAAATCATTCTATGTTGCGCAACTTATAAATAAAGTTATGGCATCTAAGTCCAAGGAAGTCATTGTTCTACTGTATTCGGCATTCATCAGACCTATCATCAAATACAGTACCCCCTTTGCTACGTACCTAACCAGGCATATCCAACTACTGGAAAGCCCACAGAGGTTCCTCACTAAAAGAATGCAGGACGTAAATAAAATGCCCTATGCAGACCGCCTCAAGGCCCAATCCCTGTATTCTGTCTCCTACAGACTTTTGAGCAGAGATCTATGCCTGGCATACAGGGCATTGTCAGACACCACTTTAATGGACCTCCTGCATATTCACAAAACAAACAGCACAGGAATTACCAGTTCTAAAGACTTAAACCTTGCCTGTGATATAAATAGGACCAGCTGGAGAGACAAGTATTTATCCCAGACACTACGCCATCTATGGAACAGGTTCCCCACCCATGTGAAGCAGAGCTCCTCCCTAACCCAATTCAAGTGCAATTTGGACAATTGGATGGGGACCAAGAAATTCATCCCTAGTTTGGCACCTATGTCTCTAGTCTTTAATGGACATGGGCAACCTGTAAATGGTTCATCTCCCAGGCCCCTGCTTGTAAATGTTTCATCTCTCAAAGCCTTGCTTACACTTGTATCAGAACTTGTCAGAGATTTGGGATGCATGGCTAGGCTTAAAAAGGCCCTTGTGGTTGTTAGACTAGTAAATACTTATGAACTGCTGGCATATCCCTAAAAACCATACAAGTAGTGATTCCCTATAGAAAACAATGATCACAGCTGTGTTCTTCGGTGTCTTGTGCTTTGGACAACATGAGGTTCTGGGAATTTCACTTTGGCCACCTGTACAGATAACAGTAAAATCCATACTTCACAAGGCTCCTAATGCCGTATTGTTGTTATAAAATGATTAATTTCCTATATATATATATATATATATATATATATATATATATATATATATATATATATATATATATAATATATATATATATATATTCATATTCAGAGTTTAATAACAATGAAGATGACAAGAACATACCTTTAGTTTTGTGTTGTCATGTAAAACAGACCACTGATTTTGATGTTAGAAAAAAACAGAATTAGCTTCAAGATTGTTGGTGCAGTCATGGCATTATCCAGAAAACAGATATTTTATTGTTATTTTAAAATATTCTGGGGAGCATTATAAGTACATAATTTATGTAAATGAATGCACACTTGTAGCTTCAGCATCTGAAAATGTGTTTTCCTAAATGTTTCAGCTTAATCAGCTTCTGGCACTAAATGTTAAAATGCACATCAGTCTCTGCATAGTTCAGTTTGAAATGATGATTTCATAGTTATTATGTGAAGTCAGCTCTCATAATATAATAACTGCAATGTCACTTCAAAAACTCATAAGATTGGGCCCCATAAATGTGATGCTGAAAAAATGTTAAAAATCAGTGAATGTATGAGGAAACACTCACATATTATATCCAACTTTACAACTTTTGTGCTTGCTAGTAATTATAAACCAAACTTTCAAAATATTTACTTTAGAGATTCATATTAAAAAACATACAGATATCAATGTGAACGTGATACCTGAAAATTGATTTTACATCAGCTGTGAAAGCTACTATTCAGAAATTTTCCCTATTTTCAAGGCAAATCACAGTCTCCCTAGTAGTTCAGAAAAATTATGCCTAGGCTGACTGCCAGAATAGCTGGTATTGAGGAATTAAAGAAATAGATGGACCATAAGAAATTCTAGTTGGTTGTGCACTCCCATTTTTTAGGGTTCTGATCCAAGTTGATGAGTTCAGGTAAAACCTATCTTAACTTGGGTCTCCTGCCATGTCTTCCCCGGTACAATAACTAGTTTTAATGGGTTTTAATTATCACAATTGTTCAGACTTATTTACCAACTCCCCCTTTTTCCTAATGTTCTACACTGGCTCTAGATGTCAATCTCATACCTTCTTTGACCACCATACCTGACTGTTTAAGATCTCTCATGCAATCCATCCATCTCCTGGCTGGATGTTTTTTCCCCTTGCCTTTTTCTTGTCTTAACCAAATCATCTTTTGCTTTCCTGCACATAATCTGTTCTCCTTGACCTTTTGACCTTCTCTGCAACTGGGATTATTCTGGCTTCTGCTCTAATGTCCTCATTTCTTTATCTGCACCAATGTGTGCATCCTACCACCCATCTTAGGCACTCCATATCCAGCATCTTAAGCTTCTTCAACTGCTTTGTCTTTACTGCCCAGGTTTCTGTGCCATACAAACACACCCATTGCCCCACTGTTTGTGCATCTTATTTTTCAGCTCCTTTGCATTTTTTCTGTCATACACTACCCACAAAACTCTGTGCCATTTGGCTGCAGCCGCTGTGATTCTAGCTTTAACCTCCTCATTCAGACAGCCTTTCTCTTCAGCCATCCCTCCCATATACCTGAAGCTGTTAATCTGTTCCAGTATTATACATCTTCTGAGTTTGCCCATTTGCTGCGATTGTCTCTACTCAGCTTCATTTCATATGACTTTAGTTTTGCATTCCAGTTTCCTATCATTTGCTGAAGTTCCTGTTCAGTCTGCTTATAGTACTGCATTATCTGCATACAGCAGCTTTATTGATCTATCCCGCCCCCACCTGTTTGCTAATGCAGTTTATCACCAGTATAAACAAAATCATTTTGTAGACTTGCAGTCACAGCAGGAATGCTGCTTGTGGGAGACTGCTGTGTACTGTTCAGGAGTGGTTTACTTTCTTCACTGTTCTGCAATCATGCAGTACGTAATAAGTTAAAGAGTGTGGGGTCTTACCCTCACATGGAGAGTGTAGAAGGCTTGCCCCCTGAAAAGATTGTTTTTTTATTCTGTGTTGGTGGACTACATTTTTTGTGTTCTCTATTAGGTTTGATTAAGGAGATTAGCATTGACAGATAATGTGCCAACTGTTCATAGTGAACCAGATCCCAATATACCTCTTCCAACAAGCTCCTCACTGTCCCAAATTGTTCCATTTGGGTTATGTCCCAAGAACTTAAGTTTATCCAAATTAATGCCATAACCTTGTGCAACAATATACATCAGAAAGTTAATCCTGCCCATTTGATTTATACTTCCCTTGTACTCAAGCTATCATGCAAACATAGTTAACACCACTCTTTAAGGACAAGAATGTGTCTCTCAAGTTAATATTTATTTAGAAAGGACAAACCACACTCACAATGGGGCAGGTGGCATGGTTATCCTAACAATCCATAGTCTTACCAGGTCAGTAACTCAGTAAACTCATTACCATTTCTGACAATAAAAGGGAAGTAATCCATCCTAGCATTCTTTCTAAAGGTTCCAAGAAATCTCAAAGGATTGCTTATGTCTCCATTCCTCCTTCAAGCCCCTACCTGGTCATACCACTACCAGGCTAGGAAGAAACTTTAACTGTCGTAGTCCTCCTAGGAGATTTAAATACTGGCAGACATCAGTGATGTCTGCTATCAGGAATCATTTGCCTTGCATAGGCATGGATCAATTGTTTCCCTCTCTACTGCACTTCATAAATCTGCTAGACAAGAAAGCACCTTGGACCGGAGAAATCTTTGCTCTAAACATCAAAGGAGCTAGCCCATTAGCTGACTCTGTTAGCCAGTGGTAGATTATAATAGGGATAAAATGGGCAGCCACCCAGGGCCCACAGCTTCACGGAGGCCCAAGGCCAGCTAACAAAACAATCTTCCAGTCATGCCTACATTGTGATCATAGTCTCTCTCTGTTTCATAAACTAAAGACAGGAAGTACACTGCATGGATGTGCCAAGTGCAACTCAGGGAATACAAGAGTGGGAAGTGTATTATTGAAGGAGTAGCTTTTACTGAATGAGGCAGGAAGTGCTTTGAAAGAAAATGGCTGATTTACATTTTGAGTGGGAGCTGAAATACAGGAACAGTGCTGGAGCATCAATTTGGAGAAAGGCAAAGCTTTCCCTTGTACAAGTGAGTGAGTGAGACTCAGTATATATACATGTGTTTGTATGTATGCATGTGTGTGTACTAGATACTGTAGTTCTAGATGTTATAATAAATGTTATATATCAGGAACACTGTCTAGTTAAGTGATTTGCTTAAATCATTCAGTAGGTAACAGTCGTAGAAAGACTGAAACCCTGCGTCCTTAACTACATGAAGAGCTTAGAGCCTAAATCCTCTGCACTAACTGTCAGACATTCACACGCTCCTTCGTTTTCTGATAAATCATAGATGTTTACAGTCTGTCAGTAATGCCAATCAAAGTTCTGTGAGATATTAATGCACACTGCTTCCTGTGCTCAAAAGTGCAAGATGTTTACCCTTTCACTTCCATTTGATTACTGTGTAGCATTGAGCAAGTTCTAACTGATGTTCACATCTGCGTATCTGCTATGTCTGTATCTGTGTGGCTCCTACATCCCACTATTTCACTTTTAACTTATAAAATAGCATAGCGGATTAATGCTGCTGTTTTGTGTGTCAAGAATGTTTGACTCATGTTTGATTAGAGGCACAGGCATTGAAGGGACCTCCTGGGAGGAAGGATTGTAGTGAGTGGCCAATGTCAGCTTGCGTATCCTCATAGAGGGGAGACAGCCTAGGCACACTGCAGTATATAGCAGGGTCATGAGCCTGGTGAGCTCTGTGCTGCAGTGTGGGGATACTGCTTAGTTAGAAGTTGAGCATGGATGGAAGTGTGCATGCACCTAATGACACAGCACCTAAAGTGCAGCCTGTAGGGCTGCCATGGAGTGGAAGGGGGTTAAGGCTCACTCATGGCAGCAATACGATGCTGCATCAGTATTCTCAATTTCCTCACTGGCTCTAGACTAGGGTCAGGCTGAGCTCAGGGGCGGCTAAGACTGATTTAGTAGTCCCAGAGATGAGTTGGTGGCAGCTGATGATCAGCTATGGGTAGGGGGATTTACAAACAAAAACAGTGATTGGGGGTTGTCAGTACACTGGAACTATTTTTCTATAATTACACAGATGTCTTATGTTTTCAAGAATGAAGACCTTGAGGGTGGGCAACTTCTTCTTTTGACTTCTAGCAATGAATGATGCCATATTAATATAGGCTTAGCACTGCAGGTTTGGTAGGAGTAGAAGACTGACTTTCCCTAAAAAAAGTAACTGTTGGGCAGAAAATGTCTTTGCCAATACACAAATACCTTGGGGAAAAAGGTATGCAGCATGTTTAGTGAAGTAGGCAGGATGGCTGACCATCTCTCACCAAGTGGACACACAGTTGAACCTCCTCCAAAGAACGACACCAATCATTGAACCAATTGTTGAAGCCACTTCCATTTTGTCTGCATTGTGGCATCATTCAGGGTGATGGCAGGATACTGTTCAAAACTAGTTGCTTACCAGCCTCAATCACACACAAAAAGCTCAGCCATGATCATTCAAGCTGTAGCAGTAAAAGTTGCACAATCTCACCAGGTTGTATGCATTTTTTTTATTTTCTTTCCCACCTCCCACCACTGCTTATCAGCCATCAGACCCTTCCTGGACAACAGGCTCATTTATACTGTCATTCAAACTGCCATCAGGAGTGGTTTGAGAGTTTTTTTTACTTTTATTCTAAACATTTCCTCAGATGCCCAGCTTGTGGAGTCAAGGGGAGTCATGTAACTGGCTCTTCACACTCTTCATCTCTCACTTCCATACGGAACATTGCCTGAAGGCAGTCCTATCCCCTTCCCTCAAGCATAGGAGGTACCAGAGAAAATGCACTTCCCTATGTATTCTCTGAGTACCTGCTACTCTCCCCTCCCACCCTTCCCTCCCTCCCTGCCTTGCGCTCCCAGTGGTGGGGATGCTATTTGAACTCTGGTCACCTTGGTGGCAATAAGGGCTCCATCCCGCTATGCTACACAGCCAGGCATTCCTATGCATATTTGAGGTGAAGGGATCGAACAACTCTGATGGCATCACAAATTCTGACACAAGAGAGAGAGTCGATTGTCTCTGCTCAGCTTGACATGTGGTGTCAGTATGTCTAATACTGAGTCACCTACGACAAGGACTTTGTTATGTGTAGCAGTATGCTATGGCTGCTTTAAGGACATCTGCATACCACTTTGTTGACCCTTGCTTGTGGTAAAGACAGTACTGTGTTTGGTGGGTGAGGTGTGATTTTGTTGCTGAGGTCTGTGCACATTAGTAGGTTGCCTAGGAGGCTTTTAGGACTTTTTTAAAACCCCAGTATATGTAGATTTGGTGTTAAAGGTGTGATGTGATGCTATAGTATATTAAGCACTGTCCACCTGGATACATGAAGGATGTAAGAGGTTAGTTTATTGTTCAAATATGTATCTACAAATCTTATAAGTGAATTGCGGGCCAGGTAACAAAAAGGGTCTGTCCATATGTAAGACGCAATTTCTACACTGCCTCAAACTGCCTAATGATTTATGCTGGTAAGAGAAAAGGTACAGGCAGATTGTGGTCCGATGGTGTCTAGAACTAAGACAGTGGTGATATGTATAGTAGGTTCTGGCTAGTATGCCATCTACAGTGTAGCTATAACAGGGTAGATGCATAAATGCTAGTTACAAAATATGGCAACAGTAGTTTTGTGTAATTCAGAAGAGTAGCACAGTTAAAGCAATTACTGACAATCAGTGCCAATGTCCTCAACACTATATGGCAAGAAACTACACAAATTACTTAATGGGAAAGTCAACCACTAACTCCCACACTCACAAGCTGCTCCCACCCCAAAATTAGGCTATGGTGGCATCCGGAAGTGAGCGATATGTTGGGCTAAAATCAGTACTCATCTGCACCATAATCAGGGCTTCATCTCTTTGCATCACTGACACAGAAAATTCTGATTCATTCGTAATGCCGCAGCTGATCATCACAGGGAGATCAAGCACCTCAGAATGTCACCCCTTCTGAATGGAAGCAGATCAAGCACCTCAGAATGTCACCCCTTCTGAATGGAAGCAGATCAAGCACCTCAGAATGTCACCCCTTCTGAATGGAAGCAGATCAAGCACCTCAGAATGTCACCCCTTCTGAATGAAAGCAGATCAAGCACCTCAGAATGTCATCCCTTCTGAATGGAAGCAGATCAAGCACCTCAGAATGTCACCCCTTCTGAATGGAAGCAGATCAAGCACCTCAGAATGTCACCCCTTCTGAATGGAAGCAGATCAAGCACGTCAGAATGGCACCCCTTCTGAATGGAAGCACATCTTGTATTCTTCTGCAGCTGTTCTTCAAGCCACTCATTTTCCATGATTTTGGTTGGCACATTTCACTGCTCTAAACAATGATAAGCTAACCTGCAGGATGTAGATAAGATTGACTCCAGATTATCCACATCAGCATGCAACAAGATGGAAGCAATTTTGGGATTTTTGCCACAGATGCACACTGCTTTCACAATAAAACTTAGCTTAACAAAGGCTGTGGTTCATGTGTGGAAGCTTCTGCCCTTACTGCTTCTTGGTGATTCACTGACCTGTGGAGGTTCATATTAGTCGAGAACTGCGATACAAGGTCCTTTGAGTATGTTTTGAGACCAGATGTCTCCTAGTGTATTATCTATCGAAGGACAAAGAAACAGTTCTATAGAAAGTTAGTGAATTCAGTTTTTCTTGGTTTTTAAAAGGTGGCTGATCTCAGACAATATCATTATCAGAGTCAATGATTTTTTACAGTATTTTTATACTAAATTCTTTCAAATGACAAATTCATTTGGTTTCTATAAGGTTGTCACCTCTGCTATCCATATAAAAGACTATACTTTAGAGCTTAGGTTCATAGCGAAGTACTAGGCTATATGCCCTTTGGGATACGTTAAGCCAAGCCAGTTTCTCATAAAAATGAGAATCAAATACTGCACCTTGTGTCTGTAAGGTAAACACCTAAACCATTATGCCAATCCCCAATCCTCAACCCTCAATGAATTTATGTACCTGGTGTGGGAATAGAATCCACAGTCTACTGATCTTCCTATATTCATTTGATGGCAGGACACCGAATGACTGAATGTACTACCTGTTGAGACACTGACTCTGTCTGTCATTGAGCCAATGACCCTATCTTGCCTTCCACACAAGTATGGAAACTACAGGGTTGTAGGTAGAACCTACCTCACAGCCAGAACACAATGTGCTAAATTTCTACTTGAGGTCTCTGTTTTAAATACCACTGATACTCAGTGAGTCTACCATCAGAGTCTAAAAAATATGGCAAAGATAGATTCTCTATTTTGAGGGCTGCTTGATATTCCAAAGTTAATTTAGTGCTTCAGTAACACACTGTCAACTGCTCTGGACTTAACAACACTTCCTTATGTTCAAACTATGGTACTACATGTGGACTGCATTTGATAACACCATGACTCAAATTACCTACGCTGAATTGTACAGAGATAAGACTGACACTGAAGGTCAAACAGCCAGGAAGTAGGTTTGGATTGGTGTATCACTACCAGCTCTACTAATCACAGCAGGCAGAACTGCTGTGCACCGAGAGATGTGCTATAGCCTGTTGGGCTCAGATCTATAGCACCACTGGAAAGCAAGCAACCCATCCTGTGTAGTAGTGTGGAAAACCCTTTCATGTGGCAGTGTGCTCTGAACTATGGCAATATCTGCCAAATAAGGTATCCCTTCTCAGTCAAGTGGTCTTTCAGCATCTATCCATACTGAATATGTTGTTGTGTAGTGACATAGAGAGGTGAGTGAAACATTGGGATAAAATCAGGAAGATGTTGCTAAGTGCTTTTAAATCTAAACTTGCCCTACCCACAAAGTCCTGTGAAGAAATGCCTACAAAAAAATTAAAACTGCCAAAACTAAAAGCCTGTATTTATCAAATGAAACACTGACTCACAAAAGATGGGTGTTTTTCAGTAATTTTACAAAGAGTTTTCATTGCATATCCTCATGAACCTTATAAACAGTCACTGAGATTCAGAAACATTGCGGCTATGATTGCAGCTAGCCTAATCTATTTACTTTGCACATGAAATGAGCCCCGATGCTTATTAACAATGAATGTGGCCAGGCAAGTCTGTGCAATGAGCAGCTCATTAAATATTCTGGCTGCGGCCACAGCAGGTACTGAGGAACGAGTGTGTAGAATCATGGTGCAGCCACAGGGATGACCAGACAGTATTAAGACTCAACTGTCGAGCACAAGTCCCAACTATGTTCAGCATGATCCTGCACGCACAGATGCAGCTAAAGAAAGAAGCTATGTAGGAGCCTCACAGGGTCATGACACATGTGGTGATCTAGGAGTCTCACAAGCTCATCGCAGAGTCATGACATGTGTGATCTAGAAGCCTCACAGGGTCATGACATACACGTGCTGAGTTATGGTATGTGAGGCATGCATGCATAGAAGATGACTTGTAAAAGGTAGTATGGGCATTAAAATCAAGCTAGGAAGACAGTATGTTCTTGGGTCACACAAACAAACATAATTAATGAGACTGTGAAGGGAGGTGGTGAGTGGTGACACTATCAGGAAAGTGAAACACAATAGAGAAGAGGGAATTAGATACACACACACGCACACACACACACACACACACACACACACACACACACACACACACACACACACACACACACACACACACACACACACACACACACACACACATATGCAATAAATATTAAGTAACTGAAGATAAAAAATGTAAAACAGCACCTAATAGGTGGAGCAGAAAAAGTAGAAATATATTAGCCAAATGCAGATACAACATTAGCAGAGTCTGACCACTGTACCTGTACTATAATGGCAATGCTCCCTACTGTAACAATGATTTGTCTATATGCTGTCCCTCTGGAACATGAACCCACAACCTTCCCCACCTGCACTGTGTAAAGCACTTCATTTACAGGTTGAGCTACAGTAACAGTGAGACAAAATGTTTTGGGGAAACACATGACAATTCGGTGCCACACACTTGCAGAATGAAAGAGAGAAAAGCATACAACCCTGAGGAGACTTGAACTCATAACCTTCCCCACTTGCACTATGTTAAGCACTTCATTTTCCGGCTGAGCTACAGTAGCAGTGAGACAAAGCCCTTCATGGAAATACAGTAGTTAGGTCTCACACACTTGCAGAATGAAAGAATAACAAAGTCAACAACTCCTCAGGACACCATCTTTGGAGTCTAATCTATTATCCACAGACGTAGCTGGCATTTTGATACTTTGCAAGGGAAATTCTAGAACCCCCACACACACACACATACACACTGTATCATATGTTGTATGTGCCAACTGTTACACAACAACATTCAGCTTATGTGTTTGGCCAGTGTTGGCCAAGACCAGTATCCCTACTGCATGACAGTGCCTGGACTTAGTAGCTGGATGGATGAATCACAGCAGCCTATCTCTGTTACATGATAACCAGTACCAGTACCTGGCAATTGTACATTGGCACTGAAGATGCTCTTAAAGAGTGGTAACATACAGTAAAACTGTGATTTGGGATCCCTAGGTGGGCACGTGTGAAGCATGTTTATCTATTTTTTGACCAGATTAAAGGGAGGAAATCAGAGTACAGGAAAGAGATGAAAAGAAGCAAGCAGAGGGTAGAAAAGAAGGTGAGCAACTAAGGAATAAGAAGGATAGAGGTGGGGAAGGTGGATTAATTATTATTTGTGAAACACGTACCCTTCTTCATGTGTAAAGAGAAAAGTTAAGGAAGGAAATATGAGAAAGGTAAGAGAGTTAGGTTAGGTAAAAGGGGAGTAATACAATGAGGGTGGAAGAACACCATGGTGAAGGAGACTTCTGACAAAAAATGGAATACAATGTTGATGGGATAAATGAACAACAAACAGGTGTGGGCAAGGACACAAAAGGGATGGAAACATCAGGATGAGTTATAGAATGGGGTGTCCACAGCTGCAGTCTTTGCTAATAGAGACCCATTGGGAGATTACTTGCCACCATCAGTACTATTACCAGTTGGCCCTGTCTCAGATGATGGAGACAGTACTGGACACAGACACAACTCAGTGAGTCATCAGAGGAGACATATCTAGCCAATCTGATCATATCACCTCTTGTCCATAATCTACCCCATAATGTCTGCTAGTTGCTGATGGGTGACGAAGGTGTCACCTCCACTGGCACTGCTACCGGCTGGTACAACAGTGCCAGCATCTGGTGCAGGGCTACTTGTAGCAGGTGACACAGTTGGGGCAGGAGGTGTGGAGGTGACGTGACAGGTTGGGATCCAGATTTGGTGGGTGCATCTGGAGGTGCTGCTGTAGCTCCCACCTGTGGGGGACTGACAGGCCTTGCCAGAGGGATGGGTGTAGGTCGTAATGCTGCTGCTGCATCTAATAGTAACATAAATGGAGAAAAACAAAATAATAAACAAAAAATGTATGTAATAGAATATGTAATAGAAAGGTTAGTAACAAACAGTGTGGGCAAAAGAGAAAGAAGTACAAATACAATGAAAAACATACAGCTGATATTTACTTGTCCTATGACTAAGTTATACCTAATACATGTGAATTAACAACAAACACACTTCCCAAGTTAAAATCACTATTACAATGCATGGGTAAGAGGAGGACCTGAATCCTTCACATGCATTCCGAAGGGTGAAGGATTAATGTAATTAACTACTGGGATAAGGTAATGTGGTCTGTAGTCCATACTGCAGTAATGATGTTTGAGACAACTGTACCTATACAAAGAAAAAGTGCTGCCCAGACATACCTTCCACTCACAAGTTATAAGTGAAGTAAACAAGTATTCTGACAAAGACTGTCCATAACACAAACGTCCACCTACCCAAAAACGTTGCTCATACATACATCCTATATCTGTTGCTTAAAGGAAAGAAACCTCTGTTGAAACACTATGATAACACAAAAGGGAGTGGGGAGATCGAACTTGCAGGTATTCTCACAATGTGGGAGCATAACCTTAACACCATGATTCATTTGTCCAAGAACACACCAGGCTGCATGCACAAACACACACTAATAACATTCAGTCATACTGCTACCTTTCACCTATGGCAGTTATCACAGAAGTGACAGTAATTTATAGAGGTGTACATTTTGAAAACAAATCTATTAACATTACAAGATATATATTCTAAAGCAAGTATGCTCACCCTGGAACTCACTCAGGTGTTCCAATATCTTCCTGTGGAGCTGCCTATTCAATGTCTTCAGAGGCTATGGTAAAAATAGAGCACTATATATCTGTGGATGGCCTGCAGTGGCAGGTTATATGCGTAGTTAAGTTTTACTTACACCACATATGTGATGAGCCCTATTTAACTTCATCCTCCCTTCAGTGTAAGAGGTCAGGCTGTGACTCCTTATGCCACTGCATTGGTGATGAAACTGTTCCCCTGTGTGTGGTATACCAGTGGCATGGCTGATAGCATTGGCTAAACTATTCTAGGATTTAGTCTTACACTGAGGCCCTAGACAGTCCTTCTGCAATTGTCTCTGGATTTAATCCTGATAGTGCAGGTACCAAAATATTTTTGACTCCTCCACACACCACCTCTGTGCTCTAAAAGGAACAGTAGTACCCTCTCATTCTCCAGCTGTGATGTCTCATCTTGAAAAATCTCAGTGAAAAATGGCATAAAATTGGCATCCAAAGCAGGTCTCATGTGTCCCACTTGCCACGCATTGATAGAAATCCATTAGCACCTTATTTGTGCAATGGATGTCAGGCTAGGAAAATATAGGTACTGTGTTACTGTGGCTCATAATGGCACTTTAAGGTGTGAAACATGGCAGTCCTATATCCTTCTGTATGCTATTAAGAAATCAGCAACTACAGCAGCTCCATTTACAGATGGTTAAACAATGGAGTCAAGGGCTGGAATGCACATGACCAGTGCTGCCCACGGTGATCGAGGAGAATTGACTGTAGTATTCATTGGCTGTGCTCTCTACACAAACTGAGTGATTCAGAAACAATGAGCCGAGCTCTAATTAGCATAATCATCATGCTCAGCCAGGTAAACCTGTACAATAAAAGCCTGCTGGCAGGTTGACAGCCTCATCATGCTACAGAAGAAACTTTGAAGCATCCAGGTTTGAAAGCTGTGAAAGCTGAATAACCAATGAATCAAACAAGCAAACCTACAGCTCTGCTTTTACAAGTGGTACTTTTTACAAGTCTATCTTTGAAAGTATGGCTGCTTTCCACTGCTACCGATCATGTGGACATGTTATAGGTCAGTCACTAAGGGCATTGGGAATGTTTATTGAGAGGGGAATTGCAAGTGTAAAACTCTTGTTGGGCCTGAAGGATAGTTAAGCACAATGTGAAACACACTCATCAGCTCATACTCAACAGCACAGGTCAGATAATTTTGCAGGGCTTCTGATACCTCTTTTGGTAAATAATCATGCCTGTTTTATTGTTGTACATATGTCAGTCGCAAAACCATTTTAACCCCCAGACAAACAGGCATATCTCCTTGCTTAATTGCAGTGATATCAGTAATGTTTGGTGGGGTGACATTGGCCCAGTAAACTTATGTGCCGGACTTTAGAGTGTGGCAACAGAAACATACCTCTCAGGCACACAAACAGCATGTTATATGGCCAAAGTGGTGGGAGGGATCTGGTGGTATTTGGATTAGGCAGGGACACAGAGGAACAAGGCTGTTAATTCAACTGTTTTAGATATGTGCACAGCAATACTTAATAACAGGGAAACCAGAAGCACACTGCTGCATACTTCCCAACTGTCCAGATTTTTGCAGAATGTTCAGATTTTTGCCTAATATTTTTGGTCTGTTATTCATACAATTTGTAGTTTTCTAGATTTTGGGTGCAAATCAATGATGACTGAATTAATTAAATTAATGACACGCATTTGAGTTTCAGACTTCATATCCTTCAGAAAATACATGATAATAAAGACTTTTTATTCTAGCAACTTTCTACGTTCATAAGAGCAATATTTAAAAATTCTCCCTATTTTTGGCTTTGTCTAGATTTTTTTGTTCTAACAGGCTGATAGCTATGCACTGCTGACTCTGAAACTTTTGTTGAGAAATCCACCTGTAAGCCAAACTTCTCTGATTTGAAGAATAAGGTGATATCTACAGAATGGCTCTTTGGCCTGCATGCAGCTGACCAGGCCTACAGGAACCATACTTAGGATGATGTTGTGGTATGCATCAATGAGGTTGATGGCCACAACTACATTTATGATATGATGTGCCAGAGGGCCAGTGAAATCAGACATATTGCTCAACAAAGACCCCAACTCCTGGCACGGAAGGTAGGGCAGCTGGTGGAGGGTCATCAAGAGTATCATCTCTTATGGAAATGGAGGGGTTCCTGGCCTATCTCAGAGTTCCACAGTGAGGTGCTGGATGTAGAGCAGAGCTGCACCAGCCACAGAGACAATGCGCTAGAGATGCTGAAAGTTTGTAGACCTAATTCTCTGTAAGAATATCTGCAAGTCCTCTGCACCCGTTACTCTCCAAGGTATAAGGCAGTCTGAACAAGATCTGCAATTCAAGTACTTCTTGTTATCATGTTAATATTTGTGCAAATCAGTTGCATCTATACTTCTGGTACTGGGTCATACTTACACGGGATATTTTGTGCTCTGGTATTTTCACAGGTAATTCCTTATCTGACATCAGCACTGTGGAATTACCTTTGCTTGATGTTGTAGGATCTACAGCATATGATAATGATTGCAGGGAGGAGATGACACAGTCACGGAGTACAGAGTGCATGTGGGACACAGGGAATGTGACCATTGCATCCCCAGCACAGACCATGGACAGAGTTCCTATGCCAGCAAATACCCAGGCTATGTACGCCTCACAGGGAGTACAGGAACACTGTCAATTGGGGGAGTCTGCTGGCCTCTAGTAGACAGGTATTAGAATCTGTCCCTAGCACTTATGGGCACTGAGGTTCATAAAATGCGTGTGTGTGTGTGTGTGTGTGTGTGTTTGTGGGAGGGGGGGTAATGGTGCTTGTTTGAAACATGGTTACTGCCTTCCACCTGAGATTGGTGTCTCAGGGGCTGCAATGCAGTGTAAGTGCAGGGCCACCATGGAGGCACAGGCTACTGCTACTATTGACACGGCAGAGTTAGTGAGTGTGATGCAAGGTGTGTGTGTTTACTTATGGTAGTGCATGTGTGATTGCTTGGATAGACTCATTCACACACTGGAACATGCAATGTCTTCTCTGGATCACCTGCCAAGGGCGAGGGGTATCCACTAAACTGGAGCACTGCTGCTTCTACCGATGTTAGTCATTTTGTTGCTGTAGATGATCAGGATCTCACCTCCACACTGTTAGCATTTCCACAGTTACATCTGCTGTTGAGGCATCCACATGCAAGAGAGGAGTTTCCATAGTCAAGGGCAATGCTACAGTGGCACATCTCATATCCAAAGTCATTTATGGTCACTCAGTACACCAGCATCTAGCCAGGGTTACAGCCAGGTCTCATGAGAGGGGTATGTACTGGATGCTGAAACCTCTGCCACTAATGCCCTGAACCTGTTCAGTAGATTATGTCATGGTGCAGAAAGTACTGCTGATGCTGTGTCCCAGCAGATCCACATTAAAACCAGCATGCCCCAGTATATCCCACACTTTCATTGACACTGGCCCTTCCTGAAGAGTTTTATGCTATTGCCAGGATACACAAAAGCATGTTTAACTGTTATAATCCTCAGGTCTATATTAGAACATCGAAGTTTTAAAACTTTGAATGTTCTAATATCGACCCCTATTCAGTGAACGTTGACAATACCGAACATGCAGAACAGCAAATTCTTTCCCAAGGAAAAAATTTGCTGTTCCAACACACAAACACAACACAAGCACACCAAACAAACAGCAATCCACACACATACACTTAAAATCCTACATCTAACCCTTCACTAAACTGTACAAACACTACTATCTATCCACTTACCTTAACCCAAACCCTAACCCTATGGTCTGTCACTATCACACACTCACCTCACCCGCGCCCTAACCCTAACTCACCTACCCTGCCCTAACCCTCACGTCCACACAATCACACACTTACCTGACCCCGTGCCCTAACCCTAACTCACCTAACCCACACCCTAACCCTCACGTCCACACAATAGCACACTTACCTGATCCCGACCCGCAACTTTCTACCGCAGTGCTGAAAATAGCGAAGCCACAGAAACGGTCAACCGAATTCCTTCCCTAGGAAGAAATTCAGTGTTTCTCAGCTTCACTATTTTGCAACTTTCGCTGAATAGGGGTCGATATTAGAACATTTGGAGTTTTACAACTTCAATGTTCTAATATAGACCCATAATCCTCATCATTCACATATTCCTGTGAATAGCATCCACTTCTGTTCTCCCTTCCCCACCTGTGCTAATGAAGACAACTGTGCCCTGCCCTTTGTACATTGTTACCTGAGTTGTCTATGTCTGATGCACAGCATGGCCAGCCTATGCATGAGTAAGCATAGCCTGATGTTGGTTTTACATACATCATTTTGTCTGTAGTGTATCTGTTTTACTCTTGAATACTATATTCTGAAGCTATATGCAAGCCACTTCCTCTATGCGAATGCCATGAGATACTGAGCACATCACCATCTGGAATGTTCATTCCCTGCTGCTTGTTCCTCCATGGACTCCTTGTCTGACCCTACCTCCACTGCCTGGTGTACTGAGGACTGCTGCCCCTGCAAGTGCCCATCCTGCTCTAACTGCTTCCTAGGTAAGATACTGTGTAACACTGCACATACTGACAGTATGTTTGCATATATGCCAAGGTCATACTGCTATGCACTACCAGATAAATACAGATGTGAAAGCATGCCTTTATCAGCTCAAATACATGCTGTATAATACTCCTTGCTTGTGAGTGGGCACAGTTGTGCAGATGGTATGTTTGATTTTGCAGATTTCTTATAGGAGTCACAAGCCAGGGTTTCAAGGTATATCCAGCATTACCAACAAGATGGATCTGTGGGAAGTCACCCCTCTCAAACCCTTGGTACAGGTGACAAGTGTGCCATAAGTGAGAGTCAATAACTGCCTGGTTGACCTAGATGGATTCTTTATGATCCTCAGTACCTCAGGAAAATGGACGATATCATATAAACCCTTCATGATATTTGCTCTCTCTGTCGCTCTCCCCTGGGGAATGTGGGAACCATGCACGTCCCCCCACATGTTGTAACATGGCATCAAGAAACTGATGGAAGATTCTTGAGGCAGATGCTCAAGATAACCCCCAGTGTGTCCCAAGTAGATCATTGAAAGGTTCCTGTATGTAAAGCCACGCATACCTTTGTATCCACTGGGCTAGATAATCCACAACTCACAATGGACTGCAAACAAGACATTTCAACAATTTCCTAGATGGTGTCTCATTCTATATGGTACAGGTCCACAATGTCCACAGTGTTGGTGTCATGGGCACAATGAAATGTTAAGTGCAGTCAGAAGACTCAGCACCTCTGGGGGCAACCTTGCACACTAACAGGTACATCAGTAGTGATTAAGACTTCTTTCAGATGCATATTTACTAACGCAGTGGCAAACCCTAACATTATTTAGTGATTGCTTAATATGAACATGTTCAAATTTGTTGCAGATGCAGTCCCATGTGCATCATTTATACATTTATGAACTGCTCCATCCTATTGTTTTGTCTCATTAGCATACACAGACAGATGTATTTTAATAATGCTGCTCCCTACTGTGACATTACATAGCCATTAATATATATCTTGCCTGATCATCCGGTTTGGATGCCCTTCATTGTGGATCCTGTTTTTCTGAATCACACACATGCTGGGAATGGTTGCTCACCATGCAAATTGGAGTGGAGATGTGATGATTGAAGCTTCTGTGCCTGCGGTTGGACTGGGACTTGGTCATAGTTGGTGCTGGAATGAGAGAAGCTGTGGTTGAAGCTTGTGTGCCTTCGGTATCTCATTTCTGTTGTTATTATTGTTCTGTGTTGCTGTGTAAATGTTTATGTTTATGTTGAGCTTGGAGGAACGTAATTTCGTTCAACTGGGCACTTGTGTGTGGTTGAATGACAATAAAGTTATTTCTGATTCAGATTCTGAAATTCACAATGCAGCAAAGATTTCAAAATCCCATTGAATGTTTGTGAACATTTTCACATCTTGTTCAGAAGGTTATCTTGGGCAAGATGTGAGTATTTTACATGTTGCTCAGAAGGTGATTTTTGCACAATACCAAATGTCATTTTAAAACAGCAAAGTTTTGACCTGGACTTTAAAAATTGCAGTTGTCACAGTTATTGCTGGCTATATTTTATATATGTGGCCAGTGTATTGAAATTGGACAGTCACAGACTTGAATATACCAAGTTTAGAGCAGTTTCCTTGGAAAATTCTTGACAGGATTTGGTCTAGTAAAATGTATGCTGGAAATGTGGACAAATTAATAAACATGAAAAGTACAGCATAGATACGGAGTGGCTTCAAATCCTTAAAAATAGAAACAGAAAGTCTGAGGAGATGAAGTTTTAATTTTCCTCTTTTCCTCTTTAAGCTTATGCATACAGGACTGTTTTCTCTTTACCTGAAGACTTTTACTCAGGTAGCATTACTAAATTATATCACTATATTCATTGCTGCAAGGTGGACGACTTTCAATGTTTTACTTTTATTTATTTATTTTTTGGACTCCCTTTCCCCAACTGATTGCCAATCATCAACCTCTTCTTGGCCAGCTGACCCACTTGTTTCCTCATGATTGAGGATGACAGTTGGCTGAAAGGGTCCATCGTTTAGGCAGCCATCAGAAGTGGTTTGAAGTGTTGCTTTAATGCAACCACCCCCCCCCCCCCCCTGCATGGTCAGCTTCACAATATAAGGTGGGACATAAAAAGTACTATTCACACTAGGGTGTTCCCTCACTACAACAAAGGATGTTGCCAGCAAGCAACCACATACACCAACCTCAAAACACAGGTGGTGGTTTCCTCATCACCACCAGAGAAAGGGAAACATCCAGAGGTGCTCATGAGCATGTGCAAGCACCCCCACCACACCCCAAGATAGGGGAAAAGGCCAACCATTTTCTTTCCTCCCTCTCCCTCTCTGCCTAGCTCCTCCAGTGTTGGGGCCACTAATAACAGCCAGCCTGCCTGGGTGGCAGTCAGGGTTTTATCCCTCTGTGCCATGGATAAAATGTTAAATGCTATTTAACATTAGAATATGTAGGAAAAAGCTCCAGGTTATAGACTGTTTAGTGGACAACCAAAAGACCATTTTTGCTAATTTATGCAAAAGGCACTCCTCCTTCATTCAGTAATACCATTTTCAGTGCAATGAACTGAGGTGAAATGAAAGGAGTTGTTTTAGAGACATCCTGGGCCTCTACCACTTTGTAGTAACAGGTGCAGAAAATAGTACATGAGCCTAAACAATATCATAAACCCTGAGAACACCGCTATCTACGTGGATCTGTTCACAGAGATGCTATACAAGTATATTAATAGCTGCATAGAGGTAGCTGTACCTACCAGGAAAAGTATAGAACTGACTCAGAAATGAAGCCACCCTGGTGGCGTCACAACATCAATAAGTTCCATAACAGAAGGAAGAAAATCATGGCAAAAACGAGGAAGTGTAGCACCCAGCAAGATAGAAGCCCTCTCAAACTAAACAAATAAGCAACTCAGAGGAAAAATAAAGTTTACCAAAGTCAAATTTGAGTTAAATTTGGCCTTCTAGGCCAAGGACAACCACAAGGCATTCTTTAGCTAAGTCCGCAACCTCAAAGGCAATACACAATTTTGTGCGGAGTGCATTGTTAATGGAACCACCTATACTGAGACAGAAGATATAGCAAACCTACTGGCAGACAAATTCAGCTTTTGTCTTTACTCCTCTCTCCCTCTCAACATCCCTTCAGGAAATACTGTCAAATATTACTCCCCCCTACTATCACTAGGGAATAGGTCCCCAATGCTTTCTCTATGGTTAAGAACACTGCACAGATGGACCCAGACAATATCCTAGGAAGCCTTCTAAACAGCATGAAATATGAGCTATCATGCCATCTGGGATCACTCTAACAGCAGTCACCAAACAGGCTTCATGCCTAATGAAGGGAGAACAGCAGCAGTCATCCCTCTGTATAAAGGTGGGCCATCTACAGACCCAGGAAACCACAGAATCATAAGTCTCACTAGTCTCATATGCACAGCCATGGAAAGAATTATCATGGAACTGATCATAGGAAACCTCCAGAAACTGGACCCAACCCAATGTGGTATCACCAAGAGCACTTTCCAGATGGTCACCAAAGCAATGGATGAGGGCTTCCTGCAATAAAAATATATTCATTATTTTTAATGTTAAAATACAGTGGTGCCTTTATGTGACTTAAGATAATATGTGTTGTTGTTTGCTCACAGCTAACAATAAAAGATAAAGGCATTTGGTCAGTTGGAATGCCCTTAACTGTTAATGTGGGATTTTAAAATAACTGATTTTTTACAAGGGAGTATGCCCTGTGCAATTGCACTGTGGGGTCTATGTCTCTCACTCACCTTACTTCTACATAAAGGTTTTTTTGGCTCTGTTTCCCCATCTATATAAATTGCCTCAACAGTCAGTGTGCCTCAATGGAAGGGGCAAAACACCTCATTTTAAAAATGCCCACTTTCTTTTTTTATGGACCTGCAGGGTATTTCACAATTCCAGTTTCCATAATTTCAATTAGTTTTCCATTTGGTCTCTGTTCTTCTGCTGATAAATACTCTTGACTGGGTATTAGAGGAGTCTAAAACATATCAAGTTGAGTAGTGGTGTTTGTGTAATTTGTGTGTTTTAGCTATTGCTCATCTGGTACTTAGCTAAGTACTAGGCAATCAGTCTGCAGACCATTTCAAGCCTAGCCAAAAAACCCTATTCAAGACAAGATAAACCAGGAGAGAATTTGAGGCTGCTCATCCAATTATCTATGTTTATCTTGAAGGTGGCAAGGATGCTGCTGTTCTTAACATGTAGTGGACGTTTGTTCCAGAGATGAGGGATAAGTTGGAATATGAATCTACCATGCCAATATGTCTTATTTATTTGCTGATGGAGGTTTAGTTCCTTTAGCAGAGTATTTGATGTACCATTCTGCGAATGAATAGGAGATCAAATTGTGATGGATCTTTTGTGGCATGAAAGACTAGACAGACCTCCATGGAGGAGTCTGTAAGAGACTGAGAACAGAGAAGGGGCTACCAGTCTCTCCTGATAACTAAGACTTTTGAGACCATTGATCTTTTAATTATGAATCTCTAAGGTCTCTCAAGTTGTGTGATATGTTTATACAAATACATCCCAAAAGGTGCATTATATTCAATAATGTGTCTGATAAGATATGAGTAAAAGGGAATTAAGATTTCTGTGGATCTAGTGAAGATGCTTTTGGAAATTGATGGGCCAGATAAAAGGCCTTCCAAACTATTGTATCAGCAACAGTACCCAGATCCCCTACAACAGTGTCTGACTTGAGGGGTGCATCTCCTATACAGTAAGTAAAATAGTTTTATTTACCAAAATTAACTATGCTACATTTTTTCACATTTAGTTTGAGACCATTGTCCTTGCACAAATTCTTAAAGTACAGTTTTGTACCTACCATAAATGTAGATGTTTGAGTGCTAATACAGCTGCAGTCATAACAGATGGGTTCTCTCCTGCCGTCAAGTGGGTCCTCGGTCGGCGAATTCAAAGTCTAGGTCCAGTGTCGGTTGTTGTGCTTCTTCCCTGGCGTCAGTCGACAGGGGTATAAAAGAACCAGCGGCGCCATTTTTCTTCAGTTTTCTTGCCCCAGATGTCAGTTGCCCCAGAAGGAAGGCAATACATAAAATTATGTAGTAATGCAATGCAATACAATCAAAACAGTAGTTGCAAACAAATACACCATAAAGAATACCCCTAGAGGGGAAGGAGGGAGGAAACCTGGACTGCAGCTGTATTAGCACTTTCGAACATCTACATTTATGGTAGGTACAAAACTGTACTATGTGTCATCATGCATACAGCTGCAGTCATAACAGATGGGTAGAATCCCAAAGCTAAGAAAGGGGTGTGAGAGGTAGGCACTAGGTGGAACTAGGAGGAGCCAAAGATGCCCTGCCAAGACTACAGTGGCAAAGCCTGCTCTAGATCTGGAGTATAATGGTAGGTTGTAGTGTTTGGAGAAGGTATACAGAACTCCAAGTGGCTGCTTCAAAATATCCTTGGTAGGAACTCCTCTGAGGGGAAGGCTGCAGAGGTGGCTGTGGCCCTGGTGGAATGAGTTCTAATGCCTGTGGGGGAGGTACAGTTTGCCATAGAAAGGAATAGCAAAAGCGTATGCAGTGGGCTATCCATTTGGGGTGTCTGTTTGGAAATTGGGTTTCCTTGAGCTCCTACCGCATAGGCCACAAGAGCTGTTCTGATTTTTCACCTGAAAGGTTTTGTTCTGTCAAATAATAGCATATTGGTAGCCTGTGGATGTCAAGGAATGTAGTAATCTCTCTCCTTCCATTTGTTTTGAGGATTGGGATAAAAAGTAGGTAAATGTATGGCCTGATTTAAAGCTACCCTGGATACCACTTTAGGCATAACAAAAGGAGCCAGGGGTTGGTTACGTAAAGGGGAAACTCTGTCCTGATAGGAAGATGATAAAAGGCTGAACAGCCATGAGAGCCTGTAGTTCTGAAACTCTCTGAGCTGAAGTGATAGCTAGAAGGAAAGGATTGTTTTCAGGACAAATATTGCCAAATCTGATGAGGCAGCTGGTTCAAAGGAGGCAAAGTCAGTTTTTCCAGAATGATATTGAGATCCCAAGCAGGTATTGGTTGTTTCCTTGGAGGTCTTAAATTCTTAGCCCCTCTGAGGAACTGTCTTAAAAGGGGTTGAGAGAATAAAAAAGGAGGATCTGTGTTGTATTCTGCAGAAATGGCTGAGGCATGGATTTTGATGGAGGAGAGCAGAAAGTCCACTGCCCAGTTCAGCCAAATATCATTATAGTATTTGAGGAGGTAAATTCAGTTTTCCAGGGTTCCTGGCCCTTTTTTATGAAATTAACTGTGCCCTGCCCTTTGTACATTGTTACCTGAGTTGTCTATGTCTGATGAACAGCATGGCCAGCCTATGCATGAGTAAGCATAGCCTGATGTTGGTTTTACATACATCATTTTGTCTGTAGTGTATCTGTTTTACTCTTGAATACTATATTCTGAAGCTATATGCAAGCCACTTCCTCTATGCGAATGCCATGAGATACTGAGCACATCACCATCTGGAATGTTCATTCCCTGCTGCTTGTTCCTCCATGGACTCCTTGTCTGACCCTACCTCCACTGCCTGGTGTACTGAGGACTGCTGCCCCTGCAAGTGCCCATCCTGCTCTAACTGCTTCCTAGGTAAGATACTGTGTAACACTGCACATACTGACAGTATGTTTGCATATATGCCAAGGTCATACTGCTATGCACTACCAGATAAATACAGATGTGAAAGCATGCCTTTATCAGCTCAAATACATGCTGTATAATACTCCTTGCTTGCGAGTGGGCACAGTTGTGCAGATGGTATGTTTGATTTTGCAGATTTCTTATAGGAGTCACAAGCCAGGGTTTCAAGGTATATCCAGCATTACCAACAAGATGGATCTGTGGGAAGTCACCCCTCTCAAACCCTTGGTACAGGTGACAAGTGTGCCATAAGTGAGAGTCAATAACTGCCTGGTTGACCTAGAGGGATCCTTTATGACCCTCAGTACCTCAGGAAAATGGACGATATCATATAAACCCTTCATGATATTTGCTCTCTCTGTCTCTCTCCCCTGGGGAATGTGGGAACCATGCACGTCCCCCCACATGCTGTAACATGGCATCCAGAAACTGATGGAAGATTCTTGAGGCAGATGCTCAAGATAACCCCAATGTGTCCCAAGTAGATCATTGAAAGGTTCCTGTATGTAAAGCCACACATACCTTTGTATCCACTGGGCTAGATAATCCACAACTCACAATGGACTGCAAACAAGACATTTCAACAATTTCCTAGATGGTGTCTCATTCTATATGGTACAGGTCCACAATGTCCACAGCGTTGGTGTCATGGGCACAATGAAATGTTAAGTGCAGTCAGATGACTCAGCACCTCTGGGGGCAACCTTGCACACTAACAGGTACATCAGTAGTGATTAAGACTTCTTGCAGATACATACTTACTAACGTAGTGGCAAACCCTAACATTATTTAGTGATTGCTTAATATGAACATGTTCAAATTTGTTGCAGATGCAGTCCCATGTGCATCATTTATACATTTATGAACTGCTCCATCCTATTGTTTTGTCTCATTAGCATACACAGACAGATTTATTTTAATAATGCTGCTCCCTACTGTGACATTACATAACCATTAATATATATCTTGCCTGATCATCCGGTTTGGATGCCCTTCATTGTGGATCCTGTTTTTCTGAATCACACACATGCTGGGAATGGTTGCTCACCATGCAAATTGGAGTGGAGATGTGATGATTGAAGCTTCTGTGCCTGCGGTTGGACTGGGACTTGGTCATAGTTGGTGCTGGAATGAGAGATGCTGTGGTTGAAGCTTGTGTGCCTTCGGTAGCTTGTTTCTGTTGTTATTATTGTTCTGTGTTGCTGTGTAAATGTTTATGTTTATGTTGAGCTTGGAGGAACGTAATTTCGTTCAACTGTGCACTTTTGTGTGGTTGAATGACAATAAAGTTATTTCTGATTCTGATTCTGAAATTCACAATGCAGCAAAGATTTCAAAATCCCATTGAATGTTTGTGAACATTTTCACATCTCGTTCAGAAGGTTATCTTGGGCAAGATGTGAGTATTTTGCATGTTGCTCAGAAAGTGATTTTTGCACAATACCAAATGTCATTTTAAGACAGCAAAGTTTTGACCTGGACTTTAAAAATTGCAGCTGTCACAGTTATTGCTGGCTATATTTTATATATGTGGCCAGTGTATTGAAATTGGACAGTCACAGACTTGAATATACCAAGTTTAGAGCAGTTTCCTTGGAAAATTCTTGACAGGATTTGGTCTAGTAAAATGTATGCTGGAAATGTGGACAAATTAATAAACATGAAAGGTACAGCATAGATACAGAGTGGCTTCAAATCCTTAAAAATAGAAACAGAAAGTCTGAGGAGATGAAGTTTTAATTTTCCTCTTTTCATCTTTAAGCTTATGCATACAGGACTGTTTTCTCTTTACCCGAAGACTTTTACTCAGGTAGCATTACTAAATTATATCACTATATTCATTGCTGCAAGGTGGACGACTTTCAATGTTTTACTTTTATTTATTTATTTTTTGGACTCCCTTTCCCCAACTGATTGCCAATCATGAACCTCTTCTTGGCCAGCTGACCCACTTGTTTCCTCATGATTGAGGATGACAGTTGGCTGAAAGGGTCCATCGTTTAGGCAGCCATCAGACGTGGTTTGAAGTGTTGCTTTAATGCAAACACCCCCCCCCCCACCCCCCCACCCCCGCATGGTCAGCTTCACAATATAAGGTGGGACATAAAAAGTACTATTCACACTAGGGTGTTCCCTCACTACAACAAAGGATGTTGCCAGCAATCAACCACATCCACCAACCTCAAAACACAGGTGGTGCTTTCCTCGTCACCACCAGAGAAAGGGAAACATCCAGAGGTGCTCATGAGCATGTGCAAGCACCCCCACCACACCCCAAGACAGGGGAAAAGGCCAACCATTTTCTTTCCTCCCTCTCCCTCTCTGCTTAGCTCCTCCAGTGTTGGGGCCACTAATAACAGCCAGCCTGCCTGGGTGGCAGTCAGGGTTTCATCCCTCTGTGCCATGGATAAAATGTTAAATGCTATTTAACATTAGAATATGTAGGAAAAAGCTCCAGGTTGTAGACTGTTTAGTGGACAACCAAAAGACCATTGTTGCTAATTTATGCAAAAGGCACTCCTCCTTCACTCAATAATACCATTTTCAGTGCAATGAACTGAGGGGAAATGAAAGGAGTTGTTTTAGAGACATCCTGGGCCTCTACCACTTTGTAGTAACAGGTGCAGAAAATAGTACATGAGCCTAAACAATACCATAAACCCTGAGAACACCGCTATCTACGTGGATCTGTTCACAGAGATGCTATACAAGTATGTTAATAGCTGCATAGAGGTAGCTGTACCTACCAGGAAAAGTATAGAACTGACTCAAAAATGAAGCCACCCTGGTGGCATCACAACATCAATAGGCTCCATAACAGAAGGAAGAAATTCATGGCAAAAACGAGGAAGTGTAGCACCCAGCAAGATAGAAGCCCTCTCAAACTAAACAAATAAGCAACTCAGAGGAAAAATAAAGTTTACCAAAGTCAAATTTGAGTTAAATTTGGCCTTCTAGGCCAAGGACAACCACAAGGCATTCTTTAGCTATGTCCACAACCTCAAAGGCAATACACAGTTTTGTGCAGAGTGCATTGTTAATGGAACCACCTATACTGAGATAGAAGATATAGCAAACCCACTGGCAGACAAATTCAGCTTTTGTCTTTACTCCTCTCTCCCTCTCAACATCCCTTCAGGAAATACTGTCAAATATTACTCCCCCTACTATCACTAGGGAATAGGTCCTTAATGCTCTCTCTAAGGTTAAGAACACTGCACAGATGGACCCAGACAATATCCTAGGAAGCCTTCTAAACAGCATGAAATATGAGCTATCATGCCATCTGGGATCACTCTTTAACAGCAGTCACCAAACAGGCTTCATGCCTAATGAAGGGAGAACAGCAGCAGTCATCCCTCTGTATAAAGGTGGGCCATCTACAGACCCGGGAAACTACAGACTCATAAGTCTCACTAGTCTCATATGCACAGCCATGGAAAGAATTATCATGGAACTGATCATAGGAAACCCCCAGAAACTGGACCCAACCCAACGTGGTATCATCAAGAGCACTTTTCAGATGGTCACCAAAGCAATGGATGAGGGCTTCCTACAATAAAAATATATTCATTATTTTTAATGTTAAAATACAGTGGTGCCTTTATGTGATTTAAGATAATATGTGTTGTTGTTTGCTCACAGCTAACAATAAAAGATAAAGGCATTTGGTCAGTTGGAATGCCCTTAACTATTAATGTGGGATTTTAAAATAACTGATTTTTTACAAGGGAGTATGCCCTGTGCAATTGCTCTGTGGGGGCTATGTCTCTCACTCCCCTTACTTCTACATAAAGACTTTTTTGGCTCTGTTTCCCCTTCTATATAAATTGCCTCAGCAGTCAGTGTGCCTCAATGGAAGGGGCAAAACAACTCATTTTAAAAATGCCCACTTTCTTTTTTTATGGACCTGCAGGGTATTTCACAATTCCAGTTTCCACAATTTCAATTAGTTTTCCATTTGGTCTCTGTTCTTCTGCTGAGAAATACTCTTGACTGGGTATTAGAGGAGTCTAAAACATATCAAGTTGAGTAGTGGTGTTTGTGTAATTTGTGTGTTTTAGCTATTGCTCATCTGGTACTTAGCTAAGTACTAGGCAATCAGTCTGCAGACCATTTCAAGCCTAGCCAAAAAACCCTATTCAAGAAAAGATAAACCAGGAGAGAATTTGAGGCTGCTCATCCAATTATCTATGTTTATTTTGAAGGTGGCAAGGATGCTGCTGTTCTTGACATGTAGTGGACGTTTGTTCCAGAGATGAGGGATAAGTTGGAATATGAATCTACCATGCCAATGTGTCTTACTTATTTGCTGATGGAGGTTTAGTTCCATTGGCAGAGTATTTGATGTACCATTCTGCGAATGAATAGGAGGTCAAATTGTGATGGATCTTTTGTGGCATGAAAGACTAGACATAGACCTCCATGGAGGAGTCTGTAAGAGACTGAGAACAGAGAAGGGGATACCAGGCTCTCCTGATAACTAAGACTTTTGAGGCCATTGATCTTTTAATTATGAATCTCTAAGGTCTCTCAAGTTGTGTGATATGTTTAGACAAATACATCCCAAAAGGTGCATTATATTCAATAATGCGTCTGATAAGATATGAGTAAAAGGGAATTAAGACTTTTGTGGATCTAGTGAAGATGCTTTTGGAAATTGATGGGCCAGATAAAAGGCCTTCCAAACTACTGTATCAGCAACTGTACCCAGATCCCCTACAACAGTGTCTGATTTGAGGGGTGCATCTCCTATACAGTAAGTAAAATTGTTTTATTTACCAAAATGAACTATGCTACATTTTTTTCACATTTAATTTGAGACCATTGTCCTTGCACAAATTCTTAATATGGGCTAAGCTATGCTCGAGCAACTGTGAGTCAGCTGATGATTGAATAACACCCAATTTACAGTTATCTGCAAACTTAACCATAGGCCAGAAGTGCTGGCCTGATGATTTGTGAAATATATATCAAATAGGAGAGGGCCAAACACTATGCCCTGTGTGTAACTGTTTTCCTTTGAGAAGTGGCACCTGCTACTGTAACCACACGGGTTCTGTCAGACAACCAGTTAGCTATCCATTGCACAATATAAAGATTTATATTCAGCTTTACAAGGCCATCAGTAATGCCTGCATGAGGAATAGTGTCAAAGGCCTTGGCCAGATCTAGACATGCTGTATGTACTGCATAACTGCTATCCACTGCTTCTGTGACCTTTTTCAAAGTAATTAATGAGGTTAAAGTGGCATGACAAGTGTCCAGGGTTAAGACATTTTCATTGTCCAGATTAATGAATTCTGAGATAATGCTCTTCATTAGCTTTACATATAGGGCTAGTGAGACTAATGGGTCTATAGTTACCAGGGTCCATGGCTGGGCCACCCTTGTGTAATGGTTTTACAATGGCTGTTTTCCAGGCTTCAGGAAAGTAACTAGTGGAGATGCTTACAAAAAGGCCATACTTGACACTGATAATCAGACAAAACGATATGTTGTCAGGGCGCATGGATGAAGTATTCTTAGTTTTTGAAAGGGCTGAGATAATTTGTTTCATAGTAATTAAAGGGGTGGCTGGCATTGTGGAACCTATGGGAAAGCTATAATTCTGGCTGGAGTAAAATTTACACTAAATTTGTTAGCTAGGACATTAGCTATTTCCTTTGGGACAGACAGAGTAGTGTTATTGTGGACCAACTCCAAAGATTAAAGGGGTGGCTGGAATTGTGGAACCTATGGGAAAGCTATAATTTTGGCTGGAGTAAAATTTACACTAAATCTGTTAGCTAGGACATTAGCTATTTCCTTTGGGACAGAGAGGGTAGTGTTATTGTGGACCAACTCCAAACACTTTGGGGTGTTAGTTCTGATCTTCCGGACACAGTCAAAGAAAGATTTGCAGTTATTTTTGGTTTAATGGATATTTTAAGTTCATAGTCAACTTGAGCGGCCTAATTGTTCCCTTAAGCTCACTATTAGACAGCTTAAGTGTGCTCTTAAGGTAGGTAGAATGAGACCTCTCATAAGCATTAAGCAGTTTTTCCTTCTGTTATATAATTTATTTATAGGGGTATTCCATCACAGTGTTTTGTTTTTGAAATCCTCATTAT
This sequence comes from Protopterus annectens, assembly GCF_019279795.1. Classification (NCBI taxonomy): domain Eukaryota; kingdom Metazoa; phylum Chordata; order Ceratodontiformes; family Protopteridae; genus Protopterus; species Protopterus annectens. Next base: position 1,734,790,176 of record NC_056725.1, on the reverse strand, counting down.
ATTTGTTGTGGATAGGTATTGCCTTGCCAATGAAACTATTTAAGTGGGAGTAGAAGTCAGAGGCATACGTAACAGCTTTAGCAATAGGATCCTTCAGACGAGCATTACAACAGCTTTTATTTATATCAAGTAACTGAAGAAAGCTTGCTTTTGAGAAGTCCCTAAACACGGAGCTGTTTATAGGGGAAGTAGCAACAGTTTTAAAGGAAAAGGTCACTAAATTATGGTTTTATTTAACAAGACATGATGATATATATGGAGATGAGTAGGAAGTGGTCATATTTGTGAGGACTACATCCAGGATATTGAGCCCCTCGAAGGATGGTTAACTATTTGTAAAATAGCACTTATAATGCCAAGAAAGCACTGGGCATGTTGTTCATTGGCAGTGTAGGTCAGCCAGTTTATTGATGTAGAGTTGAAATCCCCCAGTAAAAAGGTCTTGGGATTGATGGGAGTTTCAGCTAATGCATTAAGATAGCTATTGTGCTCAGAAGAGGGCACAGTGGGTGTTTTGTAGCTAGTTATGAAGTGGTAATTTGCCTTATTTAGGGTAATTTGGACATCTAGGAATTCACATGTTGTGTCCCAAGGAATCTGTTGTGAGATGATGATATCCTTGACAAATAGGAACAATCCCCCACAATTGCCACTGGGTCTGAAGATGTGATAGACATTATACTCAGGAATACAAGGAGTGATTTCATTGCTCTGCAACCATGTTTCTGTGACTATACATATAAAAATGTGTTCAAGTTGCAGGAAAGCCTCAAGTTCAGGCATATGATTGTTAAGACTCCCGGCAATGAGTAAAGCCACATTAATGTGTTTCAAATTAGAATTTACTAGGTTGGAATGTCCATCAGATAGACTGCCTAAAAAGGCACTATGAGGACAACAAAACATTTAACCAGAATGCAAAAGCCTTCCCTGCAGTCCATCCCTGGCAAAGCAGGAAGACTTGTCAGCCAGCTCATCCCAAGCTGACACATACTGGATCCGCTTGAATGACACCAAGCACATAGATAATTATTAATATTAATAATCTTGTCTTTGAGTCTCATCATCTTTCTGGGTGACGGCAAAATACAACTCAAGACCTCAGGCACATGCATAGCAAGTTCAATCATATCCTTCTGCATGTCCCTTTAGGTAGAGTATCTAAGGTTGTTCATCTCTACATGGACTGCTATCAGGTCATTACCATATTTGCCAGGATGGAGGGATCTAAGCAGCCATGTTAGATCCCAGATCCTGGCTCCAGGAAGACAGCTAACAGTCATCCTATTGTTATCCAGCCAAGTGAGCATAATATATGTATGCCTTACAATGCACCTATTACTAAAACATTACCATGGTTTGCTGCAGTTTCAATGGGCCATAAGGGTTTTGAGTCTGTACTCTTGTGACTGTTAGAGGTATGTGTATGAAGGGTGAAGGTGGTTTTGTTGATGTGCATACAAATATCTCTGGTTTCTTAGCCTTTAGACTGGGAGGTTTTGGAACTGTTGTCTTAACAACCTCAGCATAAGTTGGTTTTGTGAAAGTGCTCTGTACTCTATGCGTACATGTACTGTGCTTACCAAATGTGTTCTGAGGTGAGAAGTTAACCTCCACATTAAGTAATTACTTATACCTCTCACATACGGAATAATTTTGAGGCAGCAATAACGAGCTTCTGGTAAGCATGAGACAGTTATTACACTGCCTCAAAATACCCAATGCTATTAAGCTAGCTACAGAAAGGGAAACAGCTGACTGATATTCCATACTGTCCAGCACACATTTATTTATTTATTTATTTAACATTTGTTGACCGGGAATGTCCGACTAGGTTCCACAGAGCCTGTTTTCAGCGGAGGCCCGGGGAGAAATTCTCCAGATGCATGTCTTTGGAATGAGGTACTGGCTAGGTTAATAAGAAGATAACTGACTGGGCTAGAAAAAGCTGATAAACTAGGGTATAGCTAAAGGATAAACAAATGAGCTGTGACTACTGTAGCAGTCTCAATGTGCAAAAAGAATTGGAAAAGTAACAAGAGTATGTAGGGTCAGTAAGGAAATCAGTAACAATGGCAAATTCAACTGAACAGGTTTACCCAACAGGATAATGTGGTCTCTACCTCACCAGTAAAAACAATGTACAATGGGTAGTCTAACTCAATGGATCCAGATGTAGTAACTGTGTACCATGGGTAGTCTAACTCAAAGTATCCAGATGCAGTAACTGTGTACCATGGGTAGTCTAACTCAATGGATCCAGATGCAGTAACTGTCTACCATGGTTATTCTAACTCAATAGATCCAGATGCAGTAACTGTGTACCATAGGTAGTCTAACTCAATGGATCCAGATGCAGTAACTGTGTACCATGGGTATTCTAACTCAATGGAGTCAGATGCAGTAACTGTGTACCATGGTAGTCTAACTCAATGGATCCAGATGCAGTAACTGTCTACCATGGTTATTCTAACTCAATGGATCCAGATGCAGTAACTGTGTACCATGGGTAGTCTAACTCAAGGTATCCAGATGCAGTAACTGTAATAGCTACAGATAATCTAAATGAGTAGTTTCAAGTGCAGTAACAGTGTAGCAGTCAGTCAAGTAATAAAGGTATGCCACAAAGGTAACTGCATAATTTCTACTGTGGTACTGTAGAGCAGTATCTTTAAATACTGAAATATTATAGTCATTAAATCAAGCAGAACAGCAACAATAAAACTGAGCAAAAAGTGCAGTCAGGTACTGAGATAATAAGTCAATGTGTTTTTATATACCTAGTATGAGCAACAAACAACACTGTAGTATTACCTTAAATAATGCCAGCAGTAACAGTACCAAAGCAAAAGGTGCAATTGTGCAGTATTATTTAAAGTTAATACCACTACAGTCAGTAAATCAAAACTGAGCAGCAATACAATGTCAATAAAACATGCAATGCTATTTAAACTCAACAGCACAAATGTAGAACAAAAGTGCTAATTTTAGCATTGTGTTCACAAGAAGTACAGTTAGTAATTTAATATGATACAATGACTTCCCTAAAATAAGGCAGCATAAAAATCAGCCACAGCATACAAGGTTGTGAAAAAGAAGGTACTGAAATTTACATTACATAAAATAAAGACGAGAGGTTCCTTTACCTGTTTTAGAGTAGCCTCTCATGTTTGATACATAATTGGATATAACAGAACAGAAAGCCAAAATGAACACACTTCCTGGTATTTAAAGCCTCTATATTTCCACCTCTGCAGAAGTCGGCCAGTCAAAATGCAACCAATGCTCACCCCCCAGACGTTGGCCAATCAAAAACAAGCACTCCAATCTTTCACTGGAATCCAAGCTCAAGTAGGTGTCAGTTGGATATCTGTGGTCTCACAAAAGGCTGGAGAACATCAGACTCAGCCCTAGGTAGCTGATGAAGTAAGTCCTTGTAGTACAATGAATCAACAAAACCTAGATGGAAAAGGACTTTGTAGTCTTCTCCTTCTTCTGTGTAGTCTAACATCTTTAGAGTAGCCCAACACTAAAGAGCACTGAACTAAGCAAGCCTCCTGGTATTTAAAGCATGTAGGGTTCCACTGCTGCAGGGGCCAGACAATCAAAATGCAGCCAACACCCCCACAGAAACTGGTCAATCAAAATCAAGTACTCCAATCCCTCAATAGAAGTCAAGATCAGGTAGCTATCACATGGAAGCCTCTGCCCTCACAAAATTGATATCTGAACAATAATATATATTTTTCAAAGCTGTTTGATATAAATAGCTTGCCCTTTTCATAAAAATATTAAGATAATTTACTCATTTTACAGTACCCCCTTTGTAGTTTACCTGGATTATTTGATGTGATATTTTCATCAGCAATGCAACATTTTGGGTTTCATAGGTTCATAGGTTGGTACTAGGCTATCGGCCCTGGGGCCTATACAAGCCTAGCCATAACAATTCCCTGGATATTTCTTCCCACAATATTTACTTCCCTGAATCCCTGTCTAGCAGGGTGACTGAGGTGATCCCCAGGGTGAATTTCCTATCTCCCATCCAATCGTCAAGGTTCCTTTTGAAGAGGGCCAAGGGGGCACTCTGCTTGTCATGTTTGGGGAGTCTCTGGGTCAGGAACCTATCCCTCCAGCATGTTTTGTTCATTGTGATGACAAGGTTTAGATCCCTGGTGCGTGTGGCTCTGAGGGATTGGGATTTCTTTAAGTGGAGCATGTCCAACAGCTCAGGGTTTGACATGGCCTTGTATGTTAAGTAGAGATCGCCTCTGAGTAGATGATATGCCACAGAGTATATTTGGAGATTTCTTAGATGGTCAGTATAGGGCATCTGCTTTAGGCCTGTGATTCGTTTAGTGAGGTATTTCTGCGGCCTTTCTAACTGTTGCAGATGTCTTGTGAAGTACATACGAAACAGGGCGTTGTACTCTATAATGGGTCTAATGAGGGATGAGTACAGTGGGACAATGACCTCTTTTTTCTGGATGAAAAGTCCTTAGTGATGAGGTGTGCCACATAGAAGGATTTCCTGACTGTTGTGGTGATGTGGTTATCGAAGGTGAGACCACTGTCCACCTGTGTCCGTAAGTCTCTCATCACACTTTCAGTGTTTAGTGTACTGCCACCTATGTAGTAATTCATGGGTACATGTTTTTTCCCAAAGGGGATAACTATACATTTCTTGGCATTAAGCTTGAGCCCCTGGATCTGGCACCAAGCATCTGTTTCTGTAAGGCCATTTTGTAGAATATCCACATCATTTGGGGATTCAGTAATGGCTCCCAGTTTGCAGTCATATACGAACTTTGTTTCTTTCAAAGTGATCAAAACACAGAAGAGACTAATATACATGACATAAATAAATAAAAAAATATCACTGTCACTATGCAGCTTGGAAGTGTATGCCAATTACAAAAATAAATAAATAAATATTAAAAACTTCCAGTCCTCATCGGGTGATAATGTGACTTAAAAAAATCATCATGGTAATACATATTGAATGAGGCAGTTGATTCTGTGTTTTTATCACTTGGAAATTTTAAGAACAATGGCAAAAAAAAAAGAAAAAGGATCCACACTACAACCATTGTACCAGGAATGTACAGCTCTTCCTCCTACAGCTGTTTAAATGATATAGCACATAATTAATTATTCTTGCTACTATTGCAATTGTCTATTGAAAAGTATAAGCCTGGCTCCAGTCCCTCACAGCCTTTTCCTTGTGCTTTTTTCTTTATATAAAATGCAATTTTAAACATATTAGTTTTTCTATAATTATTGGACTTCCAGCTGAATATGAATACATTTATGTATTCTGTTTATGAAAATGCTGCAGGTTTCAGAGAATGCATTACACCTATTTAATTTTCAAATTATTAAGTGCTAACAACAAAGAAACAAACTGAGTACTTCAAGTAAGTGTACCACCAATGAAAGCTGCTGACTGAGTAGAAACTGAATGCAGTAGCAAAGGAACATTTAGAAAACAATAAGATTTTGATTGTGCCCCCTAACACCTTGCACCTGGGGCAGCTGCCCTTTTGCACTATTTCAGCTATGCTTCTTATAGGTTCATAGGTGATTACTAGGCTAATGGAGCATGAGCTTTTATAAGCCTAGCTAATAATACCCAGGATATCACAACATTGTATCTTAATACCCCTAGATACAGGATGGGGTGGTAGCAGGTTTTTGGGTGCTGGAGCCCTGAGTCACTTTACAGACTGCCTCCGTTCATAAAAGACACGGGGAGTACCCTGGGACGGGCAGTACCCCGGGAGTGAATTTACGGTTCCCCATCCATTTATCCAAATTCTTTTTGAAGAGAGTGAGAGGTGGACTTTGTTTTATGAATAAGGGAAGTTTATTCCAAACATGAGGTAGCCTTTGGGATATCAATCTGTCTCCGAGTCAAAATAAGCCTTATGCCCATGGAACTCGTAACCCTCGTATCATTTTTCAGGGGTGTGCTGTCAATGTTAATAATTTGCAGGGATATCTGATTTACCAAAGGGTATGATTATGCATTTTTAGCATTTAGTCTCAGACAACATAATTTGGGGATTCGATGATTGCTCCCAGCTTACAGTCATCAGTGAACTTGGTGAGCTAGAGGCCCCCAACATTGGCCCTCACTTCAGAGAAGTATGTACTAAACAGAAGGGGGTTCCATCACGGAGCCCTGTGGGACACTGCTAGTAACAGGTTTCGTATCAGAAGTGGATTCACCTATCCAGACATGTGTCCTATCAGTGAGTCAATTTGCTATCCACCTAGTGAGTGGGGGACTGTATCAAAAGCTTTGGCCAGGTCTAGACAAGAGGTGTGTACCATTTTACCCTCATCCATGGCCCTGGTGACTTTCTTGAAGAAGTCCACCAGATTGAGCAGGCAAGACCACCCTTTGATAAACCCAAATTAATTGGGTTTGTTCCAGGGTTTGGAGATTCCCTATGTTGCTATTGATCTTGTCCATGAGAAATTTCTCCATGGCCTTGGAGATAAGACTGGTCAAGCTTATTGGTCAGTAGTTCCCTGGGTCAGTTGATGGGGCCCCCCTTGTACAGAGAGATGACTGTTGCAGTCCTTCATTCCTCTAGGACAAAGCCCCATCCAGAGGCTGTAGTTAAAGATGGTTTCTAGTGGCCCTAAATATTCTATTTTAAGGTATTTCAGAAGTGCCCGGGGATGTTGTTGGGATCCATGGAGGCTGTGTTTCTGGCTTTAATGAGCACAGTAAGGACCTGCTCCCTTTTAATGACCAATAGGGGGATGTTGTAGGTATTTCTTTGGGTGTGGTAGGAAGTGACTGGGGAAGAAGTTTGAAATGAACTTGTCGGCCAGCAGGTTTGCTATAGTTTCAGGCTGGGTGTAAGTGTTGTCATTCATGATTAACTCTACACATTGCTGAGCATTTCCGCTGAGGTTATGAACATAATTACAAAAAAGCCCTATATTTATCTTTACATCGTTCATAGGTTCATACGTAGGTACTAGGCTATTGGCCCAAGGGCCTGTGTAAGCCTAGCCAGCAAGGTTCCCCAGCTTTCGCCACCCAAGAAAGTTATTTTCCTTTGCCCCTGTCTAGCAGAGCCATGGAAGTGATCCATGGGATGAATTGCCTATTTCCCATCCACTCAGCAAGATTTTTCTTGAAGAGTGCTAATGAGGAACTCTGTTTGACATAGATAGGTAGCTTGTTCCAGAGTATGGGAAGTCTCTGGGACAAAAATCTATCTCTCCAGCATGTTCTCTTTATTGTGGTGACAAGGTTTAGGTCCCTAGAGAGTGTATCTCAGAGGGATTGGGATTTCTTAAGGTGTAGCATGTCCAACAGTCTGGGTTTGACATAGCTTTGTATGTTAGGCAGAGATCACCTCGGAGTAGGCAATATGCTACGGAGTAAAGTTGGAGTTTTTTGAGACGGTCAGCATAGGGCATCTGTTTGAGTCCCATAATCCTCTTTGTGAGGTACGTCTGAGGCCTTTCCAGCTGTTGCAGATGTCTTGTGCGGTACATTCCAAAAGGGGCGTTGTACTCATTAATGGGTCTAATGAGAGCCAAGTAGAGGGGAACAATGACCTCTTTTTTTCTGGATGAGAACCCTTTCATGATGAGGTGTGCCACGTAGAAGGATTTCCTGACTAATATGGCAATGTGATTATCAAAGAAGAGACTACTGTCCCAAGGTCTCTTATCAAACCTTCATGTTAAGTAGTCTGCCGCCTATGTAGTAGTTCATGGGTACAGACTTTTTTCCAAAGGGGATGACAATGCACTTTTTGGCGTTGAGCTTGAGGCCGTGGCTCTGACACCAGGCATCTGTCTCAGTGAGGCCCTTCTGTAGGATGTCCACGTCATTTGGGGACTCGACTATGGCACCTAATTTGCAGTCATCTGTGAACTTCGTCAGTCAGAGGCCCTCTGTGTTAGCCCGTACTTCAGAGAAGTAGATACCAAACAGAAGAGGACCCAGGACTGAACCCTGTGGCACTCCACTTGTCACTGGTTTGAAGTCAGATTTGGAGTCTGCCACTTTTACAGTGTGGGTTCTGTCAGTGCAGTTTAGTTGCTTTAGCAGATTTGACCAGGTCTCTAATTTGTTTGTGTGTTTAGACTGATGAGTGTCTTTTTGCACTGTGTTATTTGTTGCTTCTTGGCTTTGAAGAGGATTTTTTCTTTTTGTTGAATAGCCTATTTATGCTAGAGGTCCAGCAAGGTGGTTTATTTTTGCCAGTAATCATAGGTTTGACTCAGACAGGTACTGCCTCCTCTATGCATCTATGAATGTGATTGTACAGTGCTTTTGTGTACAGTTCAGAGTATGCCTCAATGTTATCTGGGTTCAGAGGGGTTTGGAAATTTAATAAGCTGTCACTTAGTTTGCAGTAATTGGCCTTAGCAAAGCTAACAGGTTTGGAGTCTGATGGGGGTTATAGGTTAGTTTTAATACTAAAGGAAATCATTTTGTGGTGAGATCATACCAGGGAGGAGTTAATGCATGGCTGATGGGAAGGACCAGCATCCCTGATGTTTGTGAGTGCTAGGTCTAGGATATTTGTACCTCTAGTTGGGGTGCTATCTAGTTGCTCCAGGCTGTTTGCATTGACAAAGTCCAAAAACCTCGAAGCA